>NW_013952471.1:903819-906693 GCF_001266775.1 Austrofundulus limnaeus
TCCGTGAGGCTGACACTCTGTCTACTTTTAAGATTAGACTGAAGACTTTCCTTTTTGATAAATCCTATAGTTAGACTTAGGTTTCCTGAATTATTCCTTAGTTCTTCTGCTTCAGGCTTCGATTACTGGAGGACAAACTGAGCACATTTTCTCACTCTGTTTTCTTTACTTGCTCCACTCTACATGATGTATTTGTTCCTTCCTGTTAAAAGTTTTTCTTTTCCACAGTTCCCAGTGTGCTGCTCAGGACAGGAGACTGACACAAAAGTTGTGTGCAAACTGCTGACTTGTTTAGATAGATAACTTTTGGCTTTTATAGTGTATGTGAATGTTTTTGTACAGTGCCCTGAAATTATTTTGCTGTGAGTAGGTGCTACATTAAACAAATATAAATAAGCAATGCAACATGCTCCTGAAACAGGCATGTCATGAACACCACCCCAAGCTGTCAGACTGTCCATCAGGTGTAGAAGTGATGTATCCTTTTGCTGCTTTTGTTTTAGTTTTTTCTCCTCTTTTGTGTTTCTTGGTGTCATGATTCAATTTTTTCTTTCATTTTTTTGCCTTCTTCTTTCAACAACCCATACTGCAGATACAGTTTTAACTAAAACAATATTTTCAGAACATTGTTTGTCCATATCTATTAAACAACAACCTGAGAACAAAGAATTCATTGACATACCTGGCCTGGTGTCCTCGAATGTGACTCTGAATAATAATGGCTTTGTTTTTGAAGAATTTAAAGTTTTTCCTGCAGAGGAACCCCCTTATGTTCCTCTGGATGGTGACTGCAGCCCAGGTCTGTGTGCTGTTCCATTTCTCCTCCAGCTGCTGGTACAGTAGCTCCTTGAGAAAAACCTGCTACACAGATGGGTGTCTACTAAGACCTGAGTCACTTCAGCAGATAAAAACAGAAACATGCATGTCACCTTGGTTAGTCCCAGCTGATACTGTCCCTCCTCTGCATCCACCAAGTCCAGTAAAGCCACAGTAAGCTCTGTGTGGGACAGGTCACACAACTGCTGATTCAGCAGAAACCCATACCTGAAACAGGAGACAACAAAGACAGCTGATTTAACTACACACGAACCAGGCAAAAACCTGTTCCAAGTCCTGACTTTTGTTTGTTGATGTTTTTGTTGGTAAAAGGCTAAAATATTTGATTTGAATAATGTCAATTCACAACAAACTAATCTACACAGAAGATAAAAGGAGTCTGATCCAGCACAAACTCAGATTCAGTCAGTTTTTCTGTCAAGTTGCTTTAAGCCAGGGACTCACATGCCTGTAAGTGACTGGTGAACAGCTTTCATGAGGGCATTGTGAAAAGGTCTTGCAATGCTTGCAGGGTTCTCAGGGACTTCGGCTCACATTTTTGTTGATTTAGTTTTGAACATTTTCGTTCGCCAAATAATTGCAGAGTCATCAAGGGTGCCAGAGCATGGGCATCTCCAAACCATCCACAGAGTTCTAGAACAGTTTTGTGTTGTTTTCTAGATGACTGTTTTAAAGAACGTAACTCTGAATTAAACCAAGGAGTCAGCTTCCTCTGATCGATTACTTTCTTTTTCAGAGGAGCAATTTTGAGATTAGTGTCAGAAATTTTCCTAAATAAAATAGGAAAAGTCATAAATTTGTGAGGAAAAAAACTTTCCATGATTAAAGGCAAATTTTTTCTACATTTAAACTAAATATTTTCTGACATTGTAAATTCAGAAATTTACAAGAAAAAAAATTGTTTTCACGAATGGCTAAAAGGCGACTCCACCTGTGTTTTCATTACATTGAGCCCCTTCTGCTCTTGATTAAAACTAAAATACGTCGAGACTTCAAACCTGGATTAGATCATTCTGAACTGATAGCAGAAAATGTGTGATTTGTGAAACATATATTTGATTTGTGAAACTTCAATATAAGGGGATTTGAGCACTTTTATGCATTTTATGAACAGATCATGGTCACATGAAGAGGTAAGAGAATTAAGCCTCATCTCCATGAGTGTGCTTGTACGCAGCTCTGCTCGGCTTGACCAAATGCGTCTCCATAATCAACTGTCTCTCGCTACCACAGATCTTACATGGGGGTTTTTGCAAAAAATAAATAAGAAAAATTTTTAAAAGAAAGAAACAAAGCAACGGCTCCTGATGATGAGCCGGCTCTCAGAGCCGAAATGTTTGCAACCGACCCAGCACTATTTCCAATCAGCTCAGCTGCTCGTCAAATCTTAGTAGTCTTAGTTCTATTGGTTCTACTGGTTTCTCTTTAACTTATACCACCTTATGAAAAGTTTGTGCAACACCAAATATATCTGAGCTGAAGATGGATTTTAAAAAATATACTGGAAGCCTCTTTTGGACCTTAACATACTGTAATACCAGCAAATCAAGTATCAAACATATAGCCAATATGAGAGTCATAACATTTTAACAAGTCAGCATAAGTTGTCTGAAATGGTATAGCGTGACAGGAATCTAAGATTGCTACCTCATCTTTTTTTCTTGTTTTATATAAAAAGTGGTGTCACACTATAACATTGTAGACAACTTAAACTAACTTATGAAACATTTGTGCAACACTAGATATGTCTAAGTTGAAGAAGGAATTTAAAAAATCTACTGGAAGCCATTTTTTTGGACCTATACATACTGTAATGCTAACAATTAGATCAAGCATATACAGCTGAAGCCAAGGAGGTTCTATAGAACAGCTGGAGCTCAGAAACCAGGTGACCCTGTGATCGGCTGGTGAAGCTAACGGCTAACGCTAAACAGACAAGACTCTGGATTTCCCATTACTGTACATGTTGACAACAGAGCAGAAAAAAAAGGACTGACGATGTAGAAATCATTAAAACTATTAATAATGATACTAACC
>NW_013952471.1:908028-909866 GCF_001266775.1 Austrofundulus limnaeus
GTATAAATCTGCTGTTTTACATGATTGTTGAATGAAATTAACATAATTATTAATTTACTGTAAAAACATGACAGATAATCTGTGAAACTGATCCAGTTCAGCTGCTGTTTATCTATTAGTTTCTATGGAGGCTGTGAGCTGTTGACCTTTTAGACGCCATTTTCTGCTCCTCCATGCTGTCACAGACGCTACCAGTGGACAGTATGGGCGGGGCTGCCCAGTCATCTTTATATTCAAGTCTATGGTTGAAAAAAAGATTTTCATGCACTATACAAAAAAGATTTTTTGACGTAAAATCAGAATAAAACTTTCTCATTTTAGGTCAATTAGGAGTTGTTTTCTATTTGTTAAATACCAGAATAAATAGGGAACTTTTTAAGACAATTTTTTATTATTTTCTGCAAAGTTAAAAGTTGAAATGCACTGAGATTACTATGCCTTTCAACAATTTATGACTTTTGATGTCAGGTCTTTGGAAGCTTCTGATAGGTTTATTGACAACATCTGAGTTAAGTAGAGACACACTTGTGGATGTAATTTAGGGTCATATTCACACCTGATAGTTTGGTAGACTCGATTCGTTTAGGGACCAAAAGAACAAGATTTGTTTACATTATCAGCTGGTGCTGTTTGCAATCATAATAGCTGTGTTTCCACTGCAAATGTGCACAAAACTTTGTCGAGATTCTGTTAATGTCGAAAAACACAGTTTCACAACTGCAGTGTTTCCATTAAGTAAGAAATATTATTAAAGTCACGTGAATACATTTGTTCTTGAAATAAGTCATTAAAAACATGGCAGCGATGGATGTAAACACATAGCATGTTGCTACCACGACACTAGCGCTCATCATCAGAGGAGACGTCGGCATCTTTTATCGAGGCTTTCCAGAGACAAGTCCCTACTTGGGAGCGGCTACGTATGCTGTGTTTTTGGGAAATTGTAGTCGGTGAGTTTACTATTTTATACTACTTCTGTGATATTACTACTACTTCTACTTCCTGTTATCTTCTTCGTCATCGTCTTTTTCACCAGTAGAAACAGCCGGTTGTTGATCACGTGACTCCTGTGATGCGAAAAGAGGTTTCCATTGCAGTTTTGCAAAAAACATCAATTTCGATACGACTGAAAAACCACCTCATCCTAGCGCAAAAATATTTTGTCGAAAAAGGTAATTTTTTTTTTCGAATTTGACGTGTTTCCATTGAGCAAATTTATTTTCGAAATTCTAATTTGCACATTTTCATGGTCAATGGAAACACAGCTACTGTCAAACGAAGTAAACCCCGTAAACAACTCCCCCCTCCCCCGCCTGTGATGGCACTTCAAGAGCCACTGACGTTGTCAACACAAAAACCTCTGAAGAAGATGCTGAGTGCAACTCCCTTCTTCACAAAAATGTAAACAAACATGAAGTCAGATTTTAGAGGTTGTAAGATTTATTTTTGTTTTTGGTAACTGTGCCAAACAAACAGAGAATGTTGTTTTCCACACAGCTTAATGTGAGGTGGCGTTCGCTGAATAGGAGTGTGTTCATTTTCACAGCAGTGATGTCCACCTTGTACAGACATTGAGCAAGGTATTTACAAGATATAAGTAACTTTATTACTGTTATTAGATATCCCAAAGGAACATTTTAACTACTTTAACTGCAATTATTAAAAAAGTTTATTTGTTAGAGGATAAAAAATGAAAAATGTAAATGTGAGCAAAACAGCTGAAGCCATTTTCACAAACATGTACAGCGGGTAAAAATAAGTATTGAACACGTCACCATTTTTCTCAGTAAATATATTTACTAGAGGTGCTAATGACATGAAATTTTCACCAGATGTTG
>NW_013952471.1:910026-911507 GCF_001266775.1 Austrofundulus limnaeus
CATCTGGTGAAAATTTCATGTCATTAGCCCCTCTAGTAATATATTTACTGAGAAAAATGTTGACGTGTTCAATACTTATTTTACCCGCTGTGTATGCTGCTTTTCAGCTGTGTTCCCCTGCTCCGCAGGCTTGGACCTCTAAAAACAAGAGAAAATGCCACTATGCTTTAATGTGGCTTTTATGCTACATGGTCTACATGCCAAAAGGCACTGAAAGTGTGTGTGTGTGTGTGTGTGTGTGTGTGTGTGTGTGTGTGTTTTAACAGAAAAACCTGCAAAGAAAGCAATGTGTTGAAAGAAATGAAAAGTATCTATGTTGATGCATGATGTATGTTTTGGTACCTCTGAATAAAATATGAATACTGAAGTCGGACAGGGAAACCCTCCTTCCGGATATGGATGGTTTCCAGTATTCCTGAATGCCTGAGCTGACTTGACACAAAGTCCACATCAAAGACCCCAGGAAGCTGGAAAAGAACAGGTGAAACACAGCAGTAAGTCCTGCAAAGAAAAATCTTGACTTCCATGCAACTATCTAAAAACTACTAAAACTTTCATTTTGTTGTGGTTTGTAAGCCCTTTTTGAACAAGTCTTAGCTTTTGTCTCATAATGCTAGACTGAAAAGAAAACAGAAAATAACAGCAGGGTTGTAACTGAACCAATGGACAAAACATGATTGATGAAGCCTACAAATGAACTGTACTTATTCAGAGTCAGACACTCACTTCACACAGTACAGTCTGTGCTCTCATTTACCCATTCACACAACACAGCATTAGGTCTCTACAAAGCTAACATGTACAAATCAATCCATGGAGACTAATCAGTGCCAATCACATCAGAAGCATTGGAGGTGAAGTGTCACTAAAACCAGAAGCAAACAAACAGCCTAATAATCCTAATTAAGTAAGAATGAACAAGGCCTTGTGAACTGTCACTCACGTCGCAAAATCAGTCAATATTTATTTTACGCACAAGTGCATGTTTTTAATTTAATGTTGGAATGACAACATGAGACATTATTGACTGTTGGGAATTAGATGCAAACACAGATAGTCTTATTGTTTATGACAGCAGAACATTGCAAAGTATAGGTGATCCCTAAACCCTGTTCATTTTCACTGTTGGGTTTACCTTTTTTTCCCCATTCACACACAAAAAACACACTAAATATTCCCCAGTCTGCACCAAAAACAAAACTGTTCTGCATTCACACCAGGACAAAAAACATTTCTGCATCCTCACCAAAGGAAAACTTTTCCCCATCAGCACACACAAAAAAAAGGTTTCTCTGTTCAAACCAAAACATTATTTTCTGAAGTGGGATTAAAAACAACTTTTCCCTTCCCACACCAAAAGCGAATGATTCAGCGTCTACAATAAATTCCATCCATGACAACAACAATAATGATAATGATAATGATGATGATAATGATAATGATAATAATAATAATAATAATAATAATAATAATAATAATAA
>NW_013952471.1:912394-915110 GCF_001266775.1 Austrofundulus limnaeus
ATCCAGCAGTCACAGTGCGAGGGGCGGGGTACACCCTGGACAGGTCGCAAGTCCATCACAGGGCCAATAATAATAATAATAATAATAATAATTTATCCATTTACACAAAAAGCAAAATATATGCCCATCTGCACCTTCAGCAAAAATAATTCCAGTTCCTTTTCCTTGTCTGCAGCAACAGAAAATATTTGCTCTTACCCACCAACCACAGTGTTTTCATTTCTGCACCAAGAACAAAATTAAAACAAAAAATGCCTTCGTGTTAACACTAAATGCAAAATATTTCTGCATCAGAATTAAACTGTTTCCACATCCACACCAACAACAAAATATTCTCCTGTTGGCTTAAAATAAAAATTTTCTCTGGCCTCAGTGGAAATAAATTGTTTATGCTTTCGCACCAACTAGAAAACCTTTTCTGTGACTGCACCAGAAGCAAAAAAATGTCCTTTTCCACAACAAAAACTAATGGTTTCTGAGTCTTCACCAAAAACAAATGTTTTATCATAAAGAAGGGACATTTTGACGCTTTCCTTTAGAACACATATACACTGCACATGCAAATCCAGTAACAAGCTTTGTCACACAACACATAACTAAACACCACACATGAAATGCCAGTAAGAAGCTTGGTAATGCTACACAAAACCATTCAGTGCACCTGCAGTGTCTGTAATGAGCTATGCTATTCTAAACATAGAGCTGCAGTGCACATACATAAGCAGTAAGAAGCTTTGTTAGACATTATCTGCTGCAGATGTTGAATAATAATTTTCAACCAAATGGAAATTGCCAGTTTAGAATAGCTGTTGTTACCTTAGCATAGTTTGGCTTCAGACAACGAATAAAAGTGCTTTTACACCTGGAATAGATAAAAAAAAAACAAATTACTGATCAGTGTAAAATTTGTACTTTAAAATCAAGACAAGCAGAGGAGCAAAAGTCACAAAAGTGCTTCAATTAACAGTTTTATTATCATTTTTTATTGATAAGTACACCTTTTGTACATCCACTAAGCATCTGTTTTTCAGATTTAAATTATTTATAAACAGCCCATCATAAGATCATAATGGTTATTTCTTCTTTTCAGAGCATTATCTTTGTTAAATCATGTAAAATTATTATAAACATTTACCTAAAATTACTGTTATCTAATTTTTAAGGTTAGTTTTGTGTTGTATTGATTTATTGTTTTTAGATTTGATTCATTAAAATTTCGTAATACTGTCTTAAAAGGGCTAAATTGGTCTTTTTAATGATAAAATAAATGGTAAATGGACTGTACTTATATAGCGCTTTTCTATCCAACCAGGACACTCAAAGCTCTTCACACTACAATCTGTGTCCTCATTTACCCATTCACACAGCACTATACCAGATCTCCAACAAAGCTAACATGTACAATCACTGTGGAGACTAATCAGTGCCAATAACATCCATACACTGATGGGACACACATCAGAGGCATTAGGGCTGAAGTGTCTTGCCCAAGGACACAACAACTGAGACAGCTGGGCGGGGGATCAAACCGGTGACCTTCTGGTTCCAGGATGACTCCCCTAACCACCCTGCCACAGCCACCCCATAATCTATAAAATGATATACATAAATATATATATAATATGTAATGAAAGATTCATTTAATGAATAGATTCTGCCCTAAATGCATTGAGATTTTATAAATAATTCACCTGCTTCAGATGTTATCATCCATGAAATGGATGTTATTAGGTGTTATCAGTCCCCTAGAATGGCTTCAGAGTGTCAGCTGGTTAATATGAGGCATAAAACCACTATCTGGTTATTATGAGGCATAAAAAATCTGGTTAATATGAGGCTTAAAGCCACCAAGTTTAACCTTAGAGCAAATGACATGGTTAGCATTAACCTCTGACAATTGTATATTGTGGCCTTCCAGTAAAGCAATGGGTAGAGTGGGAGACCAGGATTCGAGTCCGACACAGATACCAAATATTTATTACAATATGTTTTGGTTATTTCATTGTCATTAATATATTAACCCACAAGGAGGCACTGTCTGTACAGTCTGAAGCCTAGAAGGCACAGTGGGGACCCACTGAAGCCATTGTATGGGACTGATAATTCCTAATAACATTCATTTCATGGTCTGATAACATTATAATTACGTAGTCTAAATATTACTGATTTCTCATAAGATACAGTTCAATTTGTTATTGATCTCTTTAGAAGAAGAACTGAAAAAGTTTTGAAGTGCTACTAATAGCTACTGTGAGTGTTTGAACTTGCAAATAGTTATAAATTTCCATGTAAAAATTGAGAAATGTGAAATTATGTAGGGCAATGTAAATGTTCATAAAATGTTTGCACAAATCACCACAAAACTGCAGATACTTGAGCTGTATGATGGTGATAACCCACTCTGAGTTTTACCACATTTAGACTAGTTGTTAGCTTATCTTTTCAAAATTAAACGTTATTTTTACAAAATGAGGTTATTCGAAGCTTAATCTATAACATGTAGGATATTTATTGTTCATAACCTTTAGTTAAACTCTCATTTAAATTTTACTCATTCTTTTTCTGCTGTTCATCTGAAGTTATTTTACAAGGCAAACAAGCCAAGGTGAAAAACCCAGATGTCCTGTAGAGGCATCCACTTGGATATCTTTAAAAACCTTTATTCTCATCTGACTCCAATCAGCAGCTATGGGGTGCCGTTTGTAAAGTTACACAG
>NW_013952471.1:915700-917167 GCF_001266775.1 Austrofundulus limnaeus
AATATAAACTATGACATTTATAAATATATGAATCATATGGTGAAAAGCTGACTTTGAAAAATAAATCTGTTCTTTTTTTTCTTATAAAAGGCTAAATAAAACAAAAATACTGGTGGTAATTTTTGACTGTGTAACTTTACAAACGGCACCCCATAAGCAGCGTACAGCAGTACCCAACACAGCAGTCAGGCCTCAGTATAAGGCCTTGGGCCGCATCTGAAAACCCAAACAAAGCAGCCTGAAACTTTAGGCAGAGACTCTCTGCACAACTCACAACTTCTAAAAACACTTCTTCCTACTCAAACAATAATGAACTGACCTTATAATGTCAGACATAAAAGGTAACACCTCCAGGGGTGTTAATCATTTACAAAATTTCTCTCAATGCAGTCCCTTGTAACTTTCTCCATCTCCTCCTAGGAAGCCTCAGGCCAAAGTCGATACATGATCTCTTTAGAGTTTTGGGTTTGTCTTTAGTCATTGAGGAATCTGGTCAGATGCCCAAATCACCTGAACTGAATCCTTTTGAAATGGTGGAGCAGCAGGTTTATTCTGAGCTCATGACTGATGGAGCACCAGTAACTCTGTGGAGGAAGACTGGTTTAGCCACTTGGATACAGGCTTTTGTTTTTTCAATCCTGATCCTGAACTACAGTATTTCTTTAAGCAGGCGAACAGACAGTCAATAAGTGAGTAAGAGAGTGATATAAATGATATTAAGTAAAGCTTCAGGGAGAAGCTGTCTGAAGTTGTTCCTGTACCTCTGCAGACGGATGGTGAGTTCAGTCAGAGACTGAAGGAAATGGGAAGCAGCAGTGGAGGCCTGCTGGCGCAGACCTCTCCCCCTCCAGCCCAGCTCCCTCTGCTGGATGTAGTTGTTCTGAAGCTTCCGAAACAATTCAGAGATCATCTACAAAACCACATTAAGCAAACACAATAATAAAAATCCAGTTTCAAAAGTCATCCATGATCATCCATAAGCAGCTTTGTTCACAATAAAGAAACATAGCAGCTAGAGAACTGTGAAAAGTTTTGTCTCTTTTTGTTTTGTTGCTTTTTCTCACACAGGTCAACAAACAAACATTGAATTCAGACAAAGAAGAAATGTGAAGTAAAGGCCCTTTTTGTTAAATCATGAGTTAGCAGATGTTTTAAAAACTGATTTTAGTAAAGCAAGCCCCACCCTGGCCTGATTTCTGTCAGACCTGAAGAAATTACTTAAATCCACACATAGAGTGGAGAACCTTCCCAGGAGGGGCCGACTGATCTGCACACCTCACTTTTCTCAGTGGTTGGGTGAAGGTCCAAGTTCATGATTCAACAATAAGAAAAAAAAACGAGGGGCAAAAATTACCTCCATAGAAGAGTTTCAAAACCAAAAACCACAACTGAGCAAAAGCTTCACAAAGAAATGTCTCACATTAAAACATTCTTACCAAAAATATTTTCCGTTATCGGGTGCGGCGG
>NW_013952471.1:924190-925333 GCF_001266775.1 Austrofundulus limnaeus
AGATAGAAGAGTTTGTTGAATCTGACGTGACATGTTTGTACGAACCCTTTGTACGAACAAAATAAGAGAAATTTAGGATAAAAATATGAACATGTTCTTGCATGAGGCCCATTGATTATAATGGGTTTGTATTTGCTGCAGAGCTCGGACCGCAAGTAGTGTAAATTAGGGGTAAGTAAACAAACACCGTTGTCATCTGCAGGTAAGATAAAAAGCAACTCACATTGTTTTGTTCACATTCTTGTTTGGTCTACAGTATGTGTTAAGATTTGTAACTTATACTATGATCAATACATGTGTGTCTGTGGTGATCACTGAAATAATCTTACCAGCTGAGACGTTGTCTCTGTAATTGCTCTGGTTGTTTAAAAAAACATACTTTCCGGTCCAACAATAAAGTTCATATGTATCCTGAGATGCAATTTTTCAAAACAGATATTGTATAATGTTGATGCTTCTTAATTATCATTACAACAAAGTCTGCTACAACACTCCAGGTTATAAACAGCAGAGCCCTGTAGAGAGAAGCGGCTGTGATGACGTGTTGAAATGGGTGGGACAGAAGTGGAAGGAGGTTCTTAAAGAGACAGAGGCCAATTTCAAGGTGTTTAGAAATGTAAATGAATGAGAAGTCACAGTATTTTAATGACAACTGAAGGTGACAAGCAGGTCCTACTCAAAAATTTAGCATATTGTGATAAAGTTCATTATTTTCTGTAATGTACTGATAAACATTTAAACTTTCATATATATTTTAGATTCATTGCACACCAACTGAATTAGTTCAAGCTTTTTGTTTTAATATTGATGATTTTGGCAAAAAAGTAAAGAAAAACCTAAAATCCCTATCTCAAAAAATTAGCATTTTCATCCGACAAATAAAAGAAAAGTGTTTTTAATACAAAAAAGTCAACCTTCTAATAATTTTGTTCAGTTATGCCCTCAATACTTGGTGGGGAATCCTTTTGCAGAAATGACTGCTTCAATGCGGCGTGGCATGGAGGCAATCAGCCTGTGGCACTGCTGAGGTGTTATGGAGGCCCAGGATGCTTCGATAGCAGTCTTAAGCTCATCCAGAGTGTTGGGTCTTGTGCCTTAAGCTCATCCAGAGTGTTGGGTCTTGTGTCTTAAGCTCATCCAGAG
>NW_013952471.1:926448-928121 GCF_001266775.1 Austrofundulus limnaeus
CTAAATATTTAGCTTGTACAGTAACTGAAATATTTAGCTAGCTACCTAAATATTTAAGTTAAATATTTAACTTGCTAGCTAAATATTTCAGTTGCAAGCTAAATATTTAGCTCAAAACTAAATATTTAAGTCACAAGTTAATTTAGTTTGTTGACTATATATTTAATTTGTAAGTTAAATATTTAGTTTATAAACTATGACATTTATAAATATATGAATCATATGGTAAAAAACTGACTTTGAAAAATAAATCTGTTATTCTTTTCTTATAAAAGGCTAAATAAAACAAAAATACTGGTGGTAATTTTTGACTGTGTAACGTTACAAACAGCACCCCATTAAGGCGGCTGTGGCTGAGTGTTTAGGGGAGTCGTCCTCTAACCAGAGAGTTGGCGGTTCGATTCTCTGCTATTCAATCATGTCAAAATGTCTATGGGCAAGACACTGAACCCCCATCAGTGTATGAATGTGATTTAAAGTACTGATTAGTGTCCACAGATGACTGTGCATGTTAGCTTTGTAGGACGATCTAGTTGAGTGCTGTGTGAATGGGTAAATGAGGACATGTAGGTTGTAATGTAAAGTGCTTGAGTATCCTGTTTGAATAGAAAGGTGATATTAAAGTACAGACCATTTATTGATGAAAAATGCAGATTTTTTTTAACTGGAAACTTATGTAGAAAATAACAAATAAAGATTAAAAATCTTCTAAAATTTTAATAACTTTATAATAAATAAATGTTGACCTTTATACGACTGCTGGCAAAGAGCTCCACCACCTCCGTCCTGAACTGGTCATGGTTCTTATTCAGGAAATTATGGACCTGCAAAAAGTTGAAGGTATTTTGTTTCAGTCAAATGTAAAAGCACGTGTGTTAAAGTGGAGTGTTTAAAGTCTTTACTAATTAATGTACCTGATAGGTGACAGGTCCAGCATAGTGATAAATTGTGAACACTGGCATTGGGGTCTTGGGCTTGGCATAAAATGGGTTGTTTGCATGGTGATAGTGGCATTTCTGGAGGAAAGTGTGGTCTGTAGCCTGTTAGGAAGACAAAATACCTACAAACGTACACTAGAAAGGAAGCCAAGTGACCTTAGCAAACACAAAAACTGCTATTACTCAGTCAGTTTTACAAAAACTGAGCTAAAATTCGGTGTGAAAATAGCTGAGTTATAACCATCACTTACTCTAAAGGTAAAATTTTGCCTTTACCTATTTGGAGTCCTCTTTATCTATTTATCTATTAGTATTTTATGTAAGGGATAGTTACTTAGGTTTTCTTTTCTTTTTTCTTTGTCGTCTTTTTTTCTTTTACAAAAAAGTGTTTTTGAAGCTATGAAAATATCTTGATCAATTTAAATCCCAGGAAAAAGGTAAAAAGAATGTCAACAGTTAATAATGTCTAATTCACTATATGTTGGAGGAGTATGAAATCAACATGTCATTGTGACTGAAATAATAAGAAAAAAGTGAGGTGTTGACACTGAGATCTGGGCTGGTACCTGAGGAAGAAAAGTCTGATCATCCAGTATACGAAGGATGCCATGTGGCCTGGAGGATATCAGCTCCAAACAGGAGCTGAAGTTTTGGACTGGCATCGGGTACCACTGGATCTGCTCTGCACTGTATTCTTCCTGTAGAACACACACACACACACACACACACACACAC
>NW_013952471.1:928881-933285 GCF_001266775.1 Austrofundulus limnaeus
TCAGAAAAATAAAACTAAAGCTAATTGTCTTTCCGCACTAAAATCAAAGAATACTGAAAATTTCAAACTTAATTTTATTAATATTTGCCTCATTAGTCTTTACAGACAACAGGAAGTGAAGTTTGACTTCAGCATCTGAGGTTTAGGGGGTAAAAAGTGACCAGATCCTGTGGACCATCACAGTGTGTTATTTTAATATGAACACATTATTCTTTCCTCTCTGCTTTGGCTGTTTTTACACAACAATGTATTTTAAAGGTTTTTAGGGAAAAAAGTACATATTTGTATTAAATACATTTTAAAACTTATCAAAGAAATGCTTTGGTTAAAATATTTAAAGTTTATTTTTTTATGTTATCATGATAAAAAATAAAGCCATAATCAGGTCAGATGATCTGATCTGTTCTCTGTCTGTCCACAGACTGACAGGCAGCTCTCTGAACTGTAAGTTTCTTGTGTGAATCTCTGACAGACAGTTGCTTCACACTGTGTTTTCCTTCAGGAAAAAAAGTTTGGCAATTTTCTCTCTGAGAATCATCTTTCACTTTCATCACCTATTTTCCAGTTATTATTTTGCTGAATTTTTGACATCACATTCTGCATAAATAAAACCTATTTTCTTTCACGTGTTTAGATATTTACAGTGTCGGCGGTGCAGAACACGCTGCTGAGCGTGTGATTGGCAGCCGCTGTGTCTTTGCCTTATTATGACTTTTTTTCTTCTCTCCTCCTTCTGCATAGAAGGCAGAGAGAGAAATAAGGAGGCATTTTCTAATGAATTGCAGCCAATAAAAAACTTGTCGATTGTTTCCCTTTCTTTTTTTTTCTTCCTTTTTTTGTCTTGTTATAATTTGATCAGTGGAATGCGGACTTTGTTTGAACTTGTGCGGCGCCGGGACAAGAGTGAACAATGTGAGAGTCCTGCACAGTTTACCTGGGGGTAAATTACCTGCTGATTATAGAGGAGCTGCTTCAGCTGCTCTCCTCCTGCACGGGCGCGCAGCGCGTTCACGGAGCGACAGCGCACAGGAGTGCTGCGGGCTCGCACGTGTGTGTGGTGAAGGCAGGGTGTGAGGGTAATATTATTATTAATAATATTAATACTGTTGCCATTATAATTGTACACTTAATAAGTAGTGCAACCAAGGGCGACAGATGGAGCATAACAAAACAAAGCGGTTCGACAGGGGCACTTGTTGGTCTGGAGGGAAAAGGGCAGGTGCTCAAGCACCACCTGACGTCTATCTGTGCACGTCCCTGTTCATTCCTGATCTTATCCATCTTTGTCACTCTCAAAGAGAACCTCAACATCTTCATCTCTGCAACCTCCAGCTCTGCCTCCTGTCTCTTTGTCATTGCCACTGTCTCTAAACCAAACAGCATTGCTGCTCTCACCACCGTCTTGTACACCTTCCTCTTCATTCTTGCTGAAACTCTTTTGTCACACATCACACCTGAAACGTTTCTCCACTCATTCTAAACTGCTTGGACACGTTTCTTCACCTCTGGACTGTCGACCCTAAGTACTTAAAATCCTTCACCTTCTTTATCTCTGTTCCCTGTAACCTCATGTCTCCATTTGGGTCCCTCTCATTCACACTTGTATTCAGTCTTGCTACGACTAACCTTCATTCTGCTCCTCTCCAGGGCAAACCTCCATCTCTAGGTTTTCCTCCACCTGTTCTCTGCTCTCCCCACAGAACACGTCATCTGCAAACATCATAGTCCATGGGGCTTCCTGTCTAACCTCATTTGTCAATCTGTCCATCACCACAGCAAACAAGAAAGGACTCAGAGTTGATCCTTGGTGGAGTCCTACTTCCACCTTAAACTCCTCTGTCACCTCTACAGCACACCTCACCACAGTCTTAATTCTCCAGTACGTGTCCTGCACCACTCTCACATACTTTTCTGTTACTCCAGACTTCCTCATGCAGAACCATAGCTCTTCTCTTGGAACCCTGTCATATGCTTTCACTAGATCTATAAAAACAACACAATTAAGCTCCCTCTGACATTCTTTGTACTTCTCCATCAACATCCACAAAACAAAGACTGCATCGGTGGTACATTTTCTTGGCATGAAACCATACTGCTGTTCACAGATGTCCACTTCTGACCTCAGTCTGGCTTCAACAACTCTTTCCCATAACTTTGTTGAAGGACTCATCAGATTTATACCTCTGTAGTTGCCACAATGTTGGACATCTCCCTTGTTCTTGGGAGATGCCAATTTGTCTCTTTTCTTGCACWTGTATCTGACCCCCTACAGCTTTGAACATGCAGACTTCCCATGCTGCTTGCTTCTCTCAACACTGACTGGTGGTGGGATGGTGTGGGTGTGGCAGAGTGGCGATGGAGTGTCCATCGGTTTGTCCATCTAGTCACCTTATGAGATGATTTAAATCAGTGGTTCCCAAACTTTTTATCTTCTGACCCATACAATATCCACGGCAAAAACTTGTGACCCCAAATATTACTGGCCTGAGTACACAAACTTCATTAATAACCRTAAAAACACAGGCTTTTTGACAATCTAAACAGCTTGTGCATAAATATAAATACTTATTTATACTTACGTATATTGTGTTTTTGTAATAATTATAGGGAAAATATTAGATCAGCAATTATTTTATTAGCCTTTAAATTGATTTCTGGAGATTATCCAAGGTGCTTCATGACCCATAATTGGGTCCCAAGCCCAACTTTGMGAACCAAAGTGCAGTGGTTCCCAAACTTTTCAGCTTCTGACCCACAAAATAACAGTAGAGACCTGAGCCCCCAGCTATTTTTGGATGATAAACATTTGTATCAGGTCAACTAAACATGGGCATAGTAACAATATTTTTATACTACATTTATCCATTTTAAATACACGATCCTCACTCCTTTGTAACAACTAAGGCAAAAATGTAATTAATTCAGAAAATCTTTTCAGGACCCCACCTTGATGTTTCGGGACCCCACTTTGGGAAACGCTGATTTAAATAATGAAGGCCTGTGATGATTCCAACAACACTGCTAACAGTTACACTACTGAACGACAACGGGGGGCGTCGAGTTCGATCTTGGTCAAATTTGCCTTGGGGTGGTGTTATGGTTTCACAGAGGGGTTAGTTACACTTTCATTTCTTTAGCCTAACCCTGACCCCTTAGCTTAAACCTAACTTCACAGGTACGTAACTGACCCTAAACCTAACCTAAACTCAATACACACCTTAGTCCTAACACCAACCCTGATCCACCAATGGCATTTCCCCCCATGGGGACTAGGCTTAGGTCCACATAAGTACTAGTTGGTCTCCACAAGTAGGTGTGTATGCCAAAAATTGTACCCACATAGTAGGGAATACCGCCCCGCACACACACACAAAGAGGAAGTTAAATGGGTTCCATTGTAGAGGTGAAAAACCATTCAGAAACTAAACTGTCCCCATCATCTTGTTCACAAACACTTACCTGCTCCTGAGAGATGACTGTTTTGTTGACAAAATACTGCAGCTGCTCATTGGCAAAGTTGATACACAGCTGCTCAAAGCTGTTCACGTTCAGATTCTGCACACAGAGAAAACGTTGAAGGTATAATCATACAAGGCTGGGACTGTTCGAGACTAGCTGGTGTCTCAAACTGTAAGAAAGTTGCTAGAAAATGTGCAGTTTATTTTATTTTATTGTAGTCTTACTGATTCCTCAGTGTAGTGACCAAGGGACTAGAGAGCGACGCAGACACATTTTGACTTTTTTTAAATGAAGACCTATTTTGTTTGCATGGCATGCAAAACTGTATCATATATCGTGCACATTATTCTGTTGCCCACCTCTGCCCACATCTTTTTTTCAGCTATTTTTGGTCAACTGTAGCACAAAATTGGCTGCACTGACTGACATGAAATTTGGCAGGACTATGAGTCTGACCTACAATAGACCCCATATTTGAGGAAGGGGCTCCATTCAAAGAGGGGGTATCTGGACACGCAAAAATGCTTATAACTCAGAAACTGTTCAACATAGGAGTTTCAGATTTTTTTGTTGTTTAGCTCTGATGAAGCTCTATCCATCAGGTCCACCAATCAGTGCCCCCCCCACCCACACCCCCACTCCCGGACCCCCAATTTATCTGAAAAAGGGGCATCTGGACATAAAAAAAATAGTCATAGCTCAAAAACTATTAAACATAGGAGCTTCAGATTTTCTTTGATTGTTTAGCTCTGATGAGGGGCTATCCATCAGGACAACCAATGCCCCCCCCCCACCCACAAAAAAGACCCCCACCCAAACCACTACAATTTTGGGATGCACCCAGTAGCATGACATACAAAAATGGTTTTTGCTCAAAAACTATTAAACACGGGAGCTTCAGATTTTCGTTGGTTGTTTAGCTCTGATGAGGGGCTATCCATCAGG
>NW_013952471.1:933489-938786 GCF_001266775.1 Austrofundulus limnaeus
GATTTGCCTTGTTTAAATAATTAAAATAAATTTACTAAATGAATTAAATAAATGAATAAAATGAAAAAAGATTTATCTTTAGTCAGGTTCATGTTTCAGAGAATTCAAGTTGTTACAAAAAAATGAATTTTCCTCTAACTGTGACTACAACAATTATGTTTCTTTTCTAATAGCTTCTTAATGTGAGAAGGTTGGAATTTTGAGAAATCAAAATGTTGTGACATCTCTTGGATTTAGCTTTTTATACAAATTTAACAATTGAAAGAACATTCTTTATGGTGATGATTAATTAGATTTCAGAGCCCCAGTCATATCTGGAGGCTGCTTACTGACCTCAAACCCATAGATGTCCACTACACCTACAGTGCTGTCCATTTCAGAGGGATTCAGCCAGTCATTGATCTGCTCCAACAGCCAGTCAAACAGTACTGAATACAAGGCCTTGGCAACGGCATCTCTGGAGACAAAGACATAAAGCTGGGAAGTAAAGTTGTAAAAAACTGAAAGCTTGATGTTGTCTGTGACTAAACGGTTTTAAATATTTTGATATACCTGTGTGTATATATTTGGTTGCAAAGATTAATTATTTACAGAACTACTACTATATAGGAAAGAGGAAAGACATCAAATGGACAGTTCAAGTCCTTTAAAGTGGGATTCTTTAAAAAAAAATATGAACCATTATTGTACCTGTTGTGGATAACACTTTAATTAATCTCAGTTTGAGAAACAAATTTTAATTCTGACAAGTCATGTTTGGTCTAACTCGGGTCAGATTTATAAAGCTTGCATACGCACAGAACGGGGCCAGAAACTTGCGTACGCCACTTTTCATGCAAAGGTTCTGATTTATAAAACCCAAACTTGGCGTGAAAATGTGTGTTCCCTCACACCAGCTCTGACCCATGCATATGTTCATTTTGGAGACGGGCAGCTGACGACACAGATGGTGAAGTGAGGAATTGTCGCTGCACTGCATCCTGTTCACACTGTTATTTAATTTTACTTCATAATCAAACTTAGATTTTAGATAAACTTTATCATAAATGTTAGAGTTTTAATATTTCCAGTTATGTTCCTTTCATTTATTTCCTTTTATGTACTCCTTTTATTCACTCTGCAAGTTTGAAGCATTGTGTCCTCACAGCCAAGTTTCTGCTTTTGTTTACTTCACTGCTGGCTGAGCTATTTTTGTCTGTAGGAGCAGAAGTACAACAAGTGTGTTAAGCACCAAAAATGGCATACATTTTTGTATCTTGCTGTTTTCCTCTCCCCTTTGCTTTAATAAAACAGACTCCCTGTGAGAGAAGGTCTGAGAATTTGGGGGAAACTTCTGAGTAAGAGGTTCCTTCAACTTCTCCCTCTTTTGCAAAGGAGTGTCTGAAAACTAGTACCTTTGTCTCTGGTTCTATTTATTTAAGGTACATCGTCTGATTAACCCTTTCAATAAGCTTTCTTAACAGTATTATTTATGCTTCTGCTGGTAAGCCATAAAGGTCTTTCAAATTAAAAAGACTTTCTAATCCAACTTAAATCTTAAATAAAAGTTCACGCATCTCCTTCCATCTCTGTCCTGGCTGCCCTCCTCCTCAGACGACCCCCACAGACCCCTCCCCAAACAAGAGACATTTCAACATGGAGCACGACAGCAATAAGATTCTATTTTACTTATTTGCCAAATTAGAAAAATTTGGCAAATGTAAGGGTTTTGGGTATATTCTAAAATGGATAATTTGTGAATATATTTAAATACACAAATCATATTACCTCGAGACACCACGCTCTTAATTTGGTCCAGGATTGACCCAGGAAAGAGACGAAAAACTATAACTTTATTGTAATCAGTCTCAGAATAAATGTACCCAAAATGATTTTATGAGTTCTTGTCTTATCAGAACCAATAAAACCTTCACCAAGACACAAAAATGAGATTAGCTTATGTTGGCACGTTCTCCACGAGCCATTTATTTACAGATTAGATGTATTTACAACTATTGTGAGTAAGAAGTGATGACATAATTGAACCAGGTAAAAACTGAGTTTGCAATCACAAGTGAATAAACAAACAAACAAATAAACATAAAAATAAACATTGAGATGTGAGTTTGAGGTTTGGAGTGAGGTGAGGTGAGTTTTGCTTTTAGCTGAGGATTTAACTAAGGGGGTCCTAGTTAAATTATGGAGAAAAATCGTTTAGTTTACCAAATCTCATACAAAGATAAAAATCAAATTAGTCTGAGCACCTGTGTGTCACCAGGACAAATGATCACTTTTACCCTTTTGTTCTGGCGTGTGGGTACCAGGAGGGGAAGTCAGCGGTGGAAGGTCATCTCTGGGGTTCGTTCTCCAGACAGGCTCTCCATACAAGCTGGATGTCAGGCGGTCTGCCTGATAAACTCGACTGGTCCCGTGGTCAGAGAAGGGGGTCACTCCCTGGTGACTCGTGGTCCGGTCCTCCTCAGGCTGCTGCAAGACTTCTTAATTTGATTTCAACTTTGTAGAGAAAATGAACTAAAACGACGCATGAATTACAATTAGCTTATTTAACTTCTATAAAATCAAACTCAGGTATTGAGTCGATATGAAATGGTAACTGTTCGGTCAATCAGCGGGAGATGCAGACTGACCTCATCAGCCCATGGGGAGGGGCTGGCAGGAAGGGCCTCTGCTGAGCTTCTGGAAAGCTGTTTCTGGCTTCTGATGTTGAAAAGATCTCTTTCTCTCATGTCGGTCTCGGGAGCTGAACTAACTTTTAAAACCTCTGTTATGGGTGGAGTCAAGGTTTTAAGTTGGCCAATAAAAATATTACACCTTATACAGGAAAAGTTTTTAACAAATCAAATCTGTTTTGGAGGGAAAACTTTACTTCAGGACAAAGAAAAAGGGAGTGTTTTAGTTTAAATATCTTGCATCTAATTAAAGGGAGAGACATCTGTTTACCTCAGTAAAATAAGAATGTCACATTTAATTAAAAATTCAAGGCTAAGGTTCCTAAGGGTTAAATCATGGAATAAAAACGCACACTGTTTAAAATCATGAAATAAAAGAAACATCTTCTTCTATAGGAAAACATTTAATCAAAAAAAACCCACACAGTTAGCTTCAATGGGTTTTGTTCTTTCTGTAAAAGAAACAGGTAAATCACATTTCTTTGATTAAGATATATGAAAACAGACAGTTGTATAAAAACATTCAAACTTGTTCCCTTTTTTTCCACATTTAATGAAGAATGTAGATCCTTTGTCTCAGTCACTGAAGAGTCTGGTTAAAGGCATTTATGACCCCCCTTTGAAGAGGAACAAACAGTCTTGTGCTTATGGGGTTGGYAGCACAGAACTTGTGGGGGTTTTAGGACTGTGGCAATTCTTATCTATTAACAATAAGGCATCAGGAAGTCTGGTGGGGGTTGGTGTAAGAGATGCTAATTAGGGCCACAAAGGAAGTTCCATGCAAAATCCTAAAAAATAGTCTGAAGTTAAAGTGGGATTTTGTTCCTTCCATTGAGCAATCATAGGAACAAGTGAAATCTAATCAGAAATGATCAATTCTATGCATAAAATGCTACACAAATGAGATCATTTTTAAAGTCCACATTCTTCACACACCCGGGTGGGGGTGGGGGTCAGCTGCAGATACAGTATAAGCACAGGCCGCAACGCAAAGTAGGAGGAAATGGGGGAGCGGTGGCGAACTTATTTCTAGCTGAAAAATGGGGCAATGGTTGGGTTATTAAATTTTATTTATTGTTTTTTTAGCATCCTAGGCTCTGAAAAAAATTAACTTGAAGCTGAGTTTTTGAAAAGATCGATGAGATTGCTCTAAACGTCTATATATCTGCAAAATAAGGGGAAAATCTGTGTAAATTATGGAACATCTGTTCATGTAAGCAGTCGTCAGCAGCCGCCTTTTGGCTATATGTTCACTTTCAGTATGAATGCTATGCAATCCTTTATAAACCTCCCCTGAAGAGGTAACAGCTAGTGCAAGCAGGGTCAAGTCCGAAGTGGATTAGCGGGTAAAGAATGGATGGACGGACGGATGGATGGATGAATGGGTGGATGGAAAAATGATCATAATCCTACTGGAAGTGTCCCAGGCTTTACTGGAAGTGTTATAGCTAGCTACTGTAGTCCAATCACAATTCAACTCTGTAGAAAGACCTATCAACAACAGGTCCTATTACTGACAACAGGAGCTCACTGGTGTTAAACAGGAACTAAAACTCAGATGAAGTTCTTCACAACCTTCATCTAGTCAAAGTAAAGAGCATGGGCCTCATGCACAAACAGCTCCTCGCTGTGTCGCTCTCCCAGAGCGCTTGCAGTGCCAAACTGCAAAAGGATTTTTGATAGAAGCTGAAAACAGCTGATGAGTCAGTCATCATCATAGATCATAAAATCCTCTCTGTGTCTAAATAAAAGCTCTGCGTGTTGTGCTGTTTATTATACTCCCCAGTAAGACTGAATTCGTTCCTGTTAAATGTATTTTTGGCACAGTTTTATGCATCCTTTATCTAACTTTGTACATGTGGATTCAATAATTGTTAATCATGTGTGTCTGGTGTGAACAATAATCATTTTCACATCATGAACAGTTTCTCAGAATCACCTCTAAGTGTCGCCAACAGAACCAGAACCACAGAAACGTGCGTACACCAGCCCTGGAGTTGGCATGGGGCTGCACACATTTCCACCTTCATAAAGGGCGTATGCAAGGTTTATGCAGGGGATTCTGATGTTATCAGTCCATGGAATGGATGTTATCAGGCATTATCAGTCCCATACAATGGCTTCAGAGGGTCCCTACTCTGCCTTCTAGGCTTCAGACTGTCCCAACAGTGCCCCCTAGTGGGTTAATATATCAATGTCAATGAATGAATATGTAAATAACCGAAAGATATTGTAATAAAGTTTTGTGTCCATGTCGGACTCAAACCCTGGTCTCCTGCTTTCTGGACCGACACTCTACCCACTGCCCTCTTGAGAGACCACAATATACAGTTTTTGGAGGTTAGTCCTAACCATGTCATCTGCTCTTAGGTTAACCTTGGTGGCTTTAAGCCTCATATTAACTAGATTTTTTTATGCCTCATGTTGACCAGATAGTCACTATCTAGTTAATATGAGGCATAAAGTCACTATGGTTTTATGCCTCATATTTATCAGATAGTGGTTTTATGCCTCATATTAAGCAGATAGTGGCTTTATGCCTCATATTAACCAGATAGTGGTTTTATGCCTCATATTAACCAGATAGTGGTTTTATGCCTCATATTAACCAGATAGTGGTTTTATGCC
>NW_013952471.1:938926-944195 GCF_001266775.1 Austrofundulus limnaeus
GGGTTAATATATCAATGACAATGAATGTGTAAATAACCAAAACATATTTTAATAAATTTTTTGTGTCTATGTCGGTCTTGAGCCCTGGTCTCGCGCTCTTTGGTCTAACACTCTACCCATTGCCCTATTGGCAAGCCACGTTATATAAGCGTTGGAAGGCAGTGTCTTTAGCGCTAACTATGCCATTTGCTCTAAAATTAACCTTAGTGGTTTTATGCCTCATATTAACCAATTTTTTATGCCTCAATACTAACCAGCTGACAATCAGAAGTAATTCTATGGGACGGGGAACCTGCTAACCGGCACAGGCGGGACATTCTGAAGCCATTCTAGGGGACTGATAACACCTAATAACGTCCATTTCATGGATGATAACATCTGAAGCGGGTGGTTTTTGTGAGTACACACTGTTGACACATGAGACCCCAGGTCCTTAAAATATTTAGTCATTACCTTGATTCTATGGCACTTTCCACAGACAGGGGGCAATAGATCCTATCGTAGGTGGTCTCCTGCAACAATAAAGCCCATCAGTGTGAACATGCTCACCAAGGGGCCCTAAGTGGTTTATGAGAAGCTACTCACTGTGACTCGGTGTGTAATGACTGTCTGCAGAGCTTCAGAGGAAATTTGCAACAAAGAGCCAACCCTTCGGGCCTCAGCCTCACTGAAGATTCGAGCCACCTCAAAGGACTCACTCTGAAACAACACAGCTGATTTATTAAATTAGTCTTTAATATGGTTAATACTTCTCTCTTGCTCACTAACCCACACCTCATAAGAAGTGAAACAGATGTTCCCGAGTTGCAGGATAGAGGAGAGGACAGCCCAGACGATGGAGACCTGATCAGTGCGAAGGCCAATTGTTTCAAAACATTGAACCAAAAGCTGAAAGTCCTGTTTGTCCTGCTTTCCCCTTAGCTCACAGGCACCCCCCTGCATGACAGAAATGGAAATCAATCTAGACATTGCAATGGAAAAATAGGAGATGTTGTTGAGTCATACTTGGTTTAGGTAGTAATAGGTCTCAGCTCCCTGCAGGTAGAGCTCCTGTTTGTCCCAGTCATTCATACCTGCCAGCAGCTCATAAAACACATGGTAGTTCCTCTCGTCACTGGCCTACATCAAAAAAGGAAATAAATAAATAAATAAATATACAACATAAAGTACATCACAGTACCTCTGTTCACAAGTAATGCAGGTTACAGATATTGATGAAATTCTGATAGGGCAGACCGGGGACAGCTGCAACACTTTTTTTACATTTGACTCTGTTCATCAGAGATGGTTTGAATTAAACAAACCAAATTTTAACACAATAAACTTACATCTGTCTGTTAATAGTCAAACCCATTTATAGATGATTAAATCATGTACATTCTTCACTATTTGRATTTGAAAATGAAAAGTCAGATGTTYCAACTGACCCCGGGGTCGGGGACAGTTGTAACATTGTTTGGGGGTGGTTACAACATATTATTAATACAATATATTTCACWYMWWWTAWWYMTTTTATATTTATATTATTGCTAAATGAATAAAACCTGTAAGTTCTAATGATATTACAGTTATTTATTTATTGTTTTTGATCAAATGATGAATATAGATTAGCCTTGATGAGTAGACCTTATATACAGATGTCAAAGACTAATTGATATAAAACACAGTTGACTTTTAGACACAAGGATAACAGAACAATTTGTGTTTTATCTATTGTCACTGTACGCCTACATTATGTAACATTTACATTAAACAAACTGGGATTTTAAAACCATTGTTGAAAACAACAACTGTAGAAAATACATCTTAAACACTTTTATGTTTTAAACTATAAAACTGTCATGAACACCCAACAGCCTTTTAAGTGTAAACTTAATTTCAACATGTTAATCTCATCTGTATGTGCTCTGTTTTTATATGGATTTATCGTATGGGGACAGTTACAACAACTGTTACAACTGTCCCCCTTCCTGTCAGCCATGATAAAACCTCATGTGTTAGCTAAATAAGCTCATCTGGATACATGTTAACTAGATTAGTTAAAAGTCAACAGATCACTTGTTTAAACCATAGAAGTTTGAGCTGGATCACAAAAACAGTGACAACAGTTTAACAAAAATAAAACTGGGTAAAAAAATACTTTGGTTCCTCAAAAACAGTTTTTTAAAATAAATCCTGGATCAGTTTTTGAATCTGTTTACTTTTTCTTTACAAGGTGGGACATCTAACTGAGCATGTACAGTGTGAGTGTCATCACTCTGTGTTTCTGTTTGGAGAAAAATGACCTGTTGCAACCGTCCCTTGTTGATACTGTCCCCGGTCTCCCCTATGACTGGTTTCCGGTCTGGTTTAATATGTTTTCACAGCTTTTCCTAGAACCATGTCACCATCATGACTTTAACCTGACGTTTGCTTGAATGGAGTCCTCTACAAGCAGAGTAATTTAAGCCTACAGGCTGTAGCTCCGTTTCAGGAAGGCAGTCAACCGGAAACAGAACTTGAGACATTTTACAACTAGATGTCACAAGCAGTTTAGAGATGGTTATTACAAACAACCTGTCACAAGCCAACATACACTCTGTGATTAGATTGTCTTCACAATGTGCAAATGTAAAAGAGCTCATTCATTTTCTCCCTGTAAAAGTCAAATATAATCTAAAATTTTTATTCTCTGTAGCAACAGGAGGAGTGTTTGTTTAGCTAATAGTATCAATAAGCAATGTAACACAAAATTGCATACAAAAGAATTTAACTGGAAAACAAAAATGGCAGACATGGACATGTTTTTTGTTTATTTACCAGTAATGTCCTGATGCATCTCAGTAATTCCAGGTAGAAAAAATCAAAAAGAAAAAATCAGTAGGTCCTCTGGATGGTTCTTCTTTAGTGAAACGTTTCGTCTCTCCTCCAAGAGACTTCTTCAGTCTGATGAGTTTCACCTGACTCATTGGTTTGGATGCTGAGGTTCTTAGATGTCGTGTCATGTGTATGTAGTGAATGCAGGCAGGGCTCAAAGTCCTCAAGCTGGAGTTAATCAAGCCTATTATTAGTCAATGGTCCTCTTTTGCATGTGACTAACCTGTTTGTCCACCATGTGGAGGCAGCGCTTTTAAGGCTGAGTTCACCTGAAACTCATCAGACTGAAGAAGTCTCTTGGAGGAGAGACGAAACGTTTCACTAAAGAAGAACCCTCCAGAGACCTACTTATTTTTTCTTTTTGATTTACCAGTAACCTTATATTATCTTTACTGTAAATTATATTAATAAATGTATTTACTTAAATTGAGAACAACTGTGTCTGACTGATTCAGTAAGCATCAACAGTAACACCAACAGTGTTCTTACCTGGAAAACAACCCTGGACTTCTCCAGAAGATATTTAGACAATGATGTCCCAACAACAACTCCACTGCCAACCAAGAGGACAAACAAAGGTCGATTTGATTCAATTCAGTTCAATACAATTCAATTCAATTCAATTCAATTCCAAAATACTTTATTGATCCCAAAGGGGAATTAGATGTTGTAGTAACTCATTTAACAAAAGAGTTATTGTAGATGCTGATGGCTGTGGGCAGAAAAGATCTTCTGCAGCGGTCTGTATTACAACAAAATTGCAAGCAGCCAGCAGCTGTAACTCATCTCAAAACAATAAAAACATTAATCAGAAAATCATCCTACTGTAAATTAGAATATGTGGACTTACTGAAGAATATGGATGTGGAGGTATTTGCCAAAGCGACTGGAGTTGTTGTTGAGGATGGTCTTGGCATTTCCAAAACTCTCGAGGATAGGAAAGACTTCCATGGGCTAACAAACAATTAGAACGGAAGATTTATAGACAAAACAGGTAATTTTATACAAAGCTACTGATTGAAACTGGTTTATGTTGAGAATTACCTGCCGAAGGCTGTTGTTTCTGTTGTGATACATGGAGCTGAGGTACTGAACTATTAACTTTGTAGCTTCAGTTTTCCCAGAACCACTCTGTCCACTACACCAGAAGCAAAATATTGGACAAATTTACACTGATTTAAATGAAAACCAGTCACAGGTCATTACTGATCTTGTATAAATCGTTGTAAATATAAATAAAAAATAAAGTCAATTAGTTTTCATAACTTTTCCCTTTTAAGAAACATTAAAATTAAGCTTGCAGATTTGACTGAATTAACCAGAAATAAACCCTAGAATTGGTGACACTAGATTTTGTTTCTACCTTATAACGATGCATTGTTCTTGTGTAGAGGACTGAGAAAGCTGGAAGGCTGAGTCAGCTATGGCATATACATGCCTGAAGCACAGAGCAACATCAACATAAGCAAACATAAGAAATACTGAAGCACATGATGGGCGTTGAACTGAGTCATTATATTTAACAGCAGTTTAAGAAGTTTTTGCTCACGGTGAATTAGCATGCTGCTCTCTGCCTTCATACATCTGCCTCATCTCCTCTGTGTAAATGCTCACAGGCTTGAAGGGATTCATTGACAGCAAGATATTTCCAATGTAGGTCTGGTCAAAAACAAACACACAAAAAAAATACATTAGCATATTTACCTATATAAGAACACTCATACCTTATTTGTGTGACCTGGGTGAAGAATGAAATGCACTTTTTGTTTTATTGCCCTTTGTATATGATTTTGAGAAATGAATTATTTCGTTCCATGGTTATTAAGTTCTTCATGTTTATCCAATTGTTTTTAATTGATGAAGATAAAGTGCAGTATTTACGTATTTAAATATTTTGTGTTTAGTTAGCTCAGTTAATTTTAGAGGCCTGGCACCTCAGGAAAGAGAACACTTTTTGTATGTATGTTTGTGTACCCTCTTGCACAATGGTGGGCACAAGCCCGCTAAAGCACAAATTCGCTAGTTGCATACCTAAATATATCATTTGCACTTTAGCAGACTTACTAATTTTTATGATTCATAAACAGATTTGCACTTTCTAAAATTTAAATGCAGTACCGCTAATAACTATTTATCCACCAGTCATCAGTATCTTAAACAGCAGAAGGAATGACTGTCAATGAATCACAACACATGATCTATACAACAGTAACCCTCCCAGATAGACACATGTGTTGGAAACGTATACATCCTTCCTGACAGTTGCTCTCGGTCAGGGTTCTCATTTCCCACAATGCTTTGTGTCTGCTTACATTGCAGGAAGGCAATGTTTAGTGCTCCCTTTCCCAGCAAAAACAGCAAAAGTTTGTAATCCATACTAAAATTTTGTATGTATTGATTTATTTTACTTTAC
>NW_013952471.1:949436-951635 GCF_001266775.1 Austrofundulus limnaeus
GTTCTTCTTTAGTAAAACGTTTCATCTCTCCTCCAAGAGACTTCTTCAGTCTGGTGAGTTTCAGGTGAACTGGAAAACTTTAAAATCCAATGGAAACATGAAAAACTTTAAAATCCAATGGAAACATGAAAAACTTTAAAATCCAAGCTCTTATTTTGAAGGGAAGATACTAGTTTCCTGTTCCCTGTGCTTTCGTTTCCCGTCAGTCTGTCATGTACCCAGAATGCATCGCTTCAGTTTTCCAATAAACAGTTTTAAAATGACTTTATCGATGCTTCTTTAATGAAAAATCTACAACAAACAAAAGAAAAAGACAAAGAAGCAGCCGAACTAGCAATCCTCAACAACTTTTTAAKGAAGCAGCCGAACTAGCAATCCTCAACAACTTTTTAAAGAACCAGCCGAACCAGCAATCCTCAACAACTTTTTAATTTTTACACCAGGAGCCAAAGTTCTGTTTAAGGAAATCACATCCCCAGCAATCGCCGGTTGTAGAATGAAGTTGTAAAAGAGTTCATACACCGCTATTTGGCAGTGTTGTGCATATGTTGTACATGAATTGTCAGCTAGTAAGTGTCAAAGTGAACTTGCACTTTAAAATTAGCTTCTGCTAGTTTTTCTACAGCACATGCAGTTTTGAAGTTGCAGATCTAAATATTTTTATAAGTACTTTAGAAATTGCGGAGCTAATTTTTGGATTAATGCTGCCCACCACTGCCCTTGTATGTATATATGTGTAGTGTGTCTTGTAAGCCCATGTGGGCTGGCTCCTACTGTGGTTGTTCTGAAGACAGGACTGTAATATAGTTTTTTCAGCCTCACCACTAGAGGGTGTGGCCATTTATTGAGTCATGTTATGTTGTTTGTAGCATAATGTTCACAAATACAGTGGGAGATGACGAAAGGTCATGTAATACAGTGAGGGAAAAGTATTTAATCAGCCACCAATTGTTCAAGTTCTCTCACCTAAAAAGATGAGAGAGGCCTGTAATTGACATCATAGTTAGACCTCAACTATGAGAGACAAAATGAGAAAGCATATCTAGAAAAATCACATTGTCTGATTTTTTAAGAATTTATTTGCAAATTATGGTGGAAATTAGGCAGCACAGTGGTTCTGTTGGTAGAGCTGATGCCTCTCACTAACAGGGTCGGATCAAATCCTGGCCCATGGACCTTTCTGGGTAGAGTTTGCATGTTCTCTTCGTGCATGCGTGGGTACTCCAGCTTCCTCCCGCACACAAAAAACATGACTATTAGTTTAATTGATAACTCTAAATTTTCCCTAGGTGTGAGTGAGAGAATGAATGATTGTTTGTCTTTTGTCTCTGTGTGTGGCCCTGTGATGGACTTGTGCCCTGTCCAAGGTGTATCCCTGCATTTTGACTGCTGGATATGGGCACCAGTGACCCCTGTGACCCTGAAAGGAAGAAACGGGTATAGATAATGGATGGATAGATGGTGGAAATTAAGTATTTGTTCAGTAACAAAAGTTAATCTCAACACTTTATTGTATATCCTTTGTTGTCAATGACAAGAGGTCAAACGTTTTCTGTAAGTCTTCACAAGGTTGGCACACACCTGTCCTTCACTTTGCTTCGGACAGAGGGTCTGGACTCGCTGCTATTGAGAAGCGATTTCTTGCAGGAGGCGTGGCCTCTGTTGAAGTGTGTGCGTTGTCGCTGTGAAGGAGGCTAAGCTAAGAAGCTAACCGGAAATCACGTGTGCTGTAAACAACCCTACTGAGAGGAGAAATATACCGAGCRGAACGAGACGGCTGTAAATGAGAGCTGCTGCTTTGTCAGACAAATTTATTTTAATTTGAAACCTTATCAACACAGACTGGCTTCATTCACTTCCTCCACTGCTGTATGTTAAAATAACAAGCAGACACTGTGCAGAACATCGACGTCATTCAAAACTCCTCCTTCTGTTCTCTGATTGGCCCAGGTAAAATAAACTACAAGCAGACACCAGAGCCCTATAGAAAGAGAGTTGCGACACTCCCATTGGCTTCCATAGAAAGAATGGAATGCGGAAGTCACGTGGTTCATGGAGCCTCAAATAGTTCCAAACACAGCAGCGCTGTCAGTCAGTTTAAGCGGATTCTGATGGGACAGAGCGCAAATACAACCATTTAATTTCCCCCGCGATCCCGGTAATTATTAAGCAATAACAAACTGATTATTTCATATATAT
>NW_013952471.1:954165-955390 GCF_001266775.1 Austrofundulus limnaeus
ATATATATGAAATAATCAGTTTGTTATTGCTTAATAATTACCGGGATCGCGGGGGAAATTAAATGGTTGTATTTGCGCTCTGTCCCATCAGAATCCGCTTAAACTGACTGACAGCGCTGCTGTGTTTGGAACTATTGAGAGCTCCATGAACCACGTGACCATGTGTCGGCTGGTTCAAAGAGTGTCGCAACTCTCTTTCTATAGGGCTCTGGCAGACACTGCGCAGAAAATCAATGTTCTGTTCTCTGATTGGCCCGGCTGCCAGTGAAATCCTTGTCTATGGGAGAAGTCCCAGACGGAGCAGAGAAGGGAAACTAGAACTGAGCGGAGCTGCGTAGGAAGGTGAGGGCCAGGCTAGTAAAGTTTAGGACAGAACAACACCCCAGCGGTTTTTATCTAGAGATTAACTTTTATGCAAGTTTTATCCAGGGTTCCCATGGGTCCTTGAAATCCTTGAAAGTTTGTGAATTTGAAAATATGATTTCAAGGCCCTGGAAAGTTCATGAAAACAGCTAAAAGTTACACTTGTCCTTGAAAGTCCTTGAACGTTTTTTGAGGATTGAAATTCTCTATTCACATGACTGATTTTCATCATCTTTAAAAAAATATTAAATTAAATTAAAAAACTTACATTTGTTGCAGTGGATAACTCAGAACTGACGTTATTGTTTCTGACTCAACAACTTCTATGTTGTTCCGTTTTTCATTGAATTAACATGATATTAAACCTGTTTATTGATCACGTTCTGCGGCAGCAGTAGGTAATTGCCGTTGCGCGTGGTTCTTTAATTTGAGGAAATTGGTACTGGAAAGTCCTTGAAAGGTCCTTGAATTTGATGTTGACCAAAGTGTGGGAACCCTGTTTATCAGCACATAACGGGCTGGATGCATAATATATGTTAAGACCGCTTCCTGTCTGAGTCACATCACAGAGGAGCAGGAAGAGCTGACAGAGACACAGAAGTGAGGTGGGAGTTTCCAAGATGTTGTTGTCCTGTGTGCAGAATCAGATTTTCCTTTGGGAACATGAAAAAGATTTGTCTGTTGTTTGCTGAAGCAGTGTAAACAGGAGGGGCTTAAATCCTAATTAATAGACAAGTGTGCACAAAATGTTGCTGTTTGTAAGTTTTATGTGTCTTTATGACATATTTAATGTCAAGTTCAATTCTGAAACATTTTTATTTTTACAAAAGGATAACTTTATTAATGTGGGATTCTATGATTT
>NW_013952471.1:955677-958129 GCF_001266775.1 Austrofundulus limnaeus
TCCTCTCTGCTTTGGCTGTTTTTACACAACAATGTATTTTAAAGGTTTTTAGGGAAAAAAGTACATATTTTTATTAAATACATTTTAAAACTTATCAAAAAATGCTTTGGTTAAAAATATTTAAAGTTTATTTTTTTATGTTATCATGATAAAAAATAAAACCATAATCAGGTCAGATGATCTGATCTGTTCTCTGTCTGTCCACAGACTGACAGGCAGCTCTCTGAACTGTAAGTTTCTTGTGTGAATCTCTTACAGACAGTTGCTTCACGCTGTGTTTTCCTTCAGGAAAAAAGTTTGGCAATTTTCTCTCTGAGAATCATCTTTCACTTTCATCACCTATTTTCCAGTTATTATTTTGCTGAATTTTTGACATCACATTCTGCATAAATAAAACCTATTTTCTTTCACGTGTTTAGATATTTACAGTGTCGGCGGTGCAGAACACGCTGCTGCTGTTTGATTGGCAGCCGCTGTGTCTTTGCCTTATTATGACTTTTTTTCTTCTCTCCTCCTCCTGCATAGAAGGCAGAGAGAGAAATAAGGAGGCATTTTCTAATGAATTGCAGCAAATAAAAAACTTCTGTCGATTGTTTCCCTTTCTTTTTTTTTTTTTTGGTCTTTTTTTTGTCTTGTTATAATTTGATCAGTGGAATGCGGACTTTGTTTGAACTTGCGCGGCGTCGGGACAAGAGTGAACAATGCGAGAAAGCACCACCTGACGTCTATCTCTGCACGTCCCTGTTGTTGTTTATTTATTTATTTAAGAAGGGACCGTGCATGTTACAGAAAATGCCAGAATTAGCCATAGAGACTAATTTTCATCTGTAGTCCCTGTAGTTTCCAAGATTTCTGCTATGTACGAGCTAAAGTTTATGCTAACCTGACCACAATTACTCATTAAAGCATTTATATTAAATTAATTGACTATTTACAAGCCCTCCTCCCCCTCAAAATAAACCAGAGCCCCCCCAACTAAATTCCTCTGGAGCCGGGTCTGTTCACATCCCTAGCACTGGTCCAAACCAAATGTGGATCAAAATACGCCCAAACGACATGGTTCCTGCTGAACTTTCATGTCAGTGAGACATATCAGGACTGTGTTTGTTATTAAGTGTGACAAACACTGTTTAGGTGGTTTTTAAAATGTTTGTGCTTTATTTTAGATTTTCACCAAATAACTTTAGTTCCATTCTCATCTGCCAAGCAAGTACTGACCCTCCAGATTCTAGAGTTATCTATGAGATGTGTTTGAAAGGGTGATGGAAGTAGTGATACTTACATAAATACAGTCTCGCTGGAACCTCTTCTTCAGATTCAGAAGCACAGAGCTCTCAGAGACCTCTCTACAGACAGATGACACATGAGTCTGTGCACAGTCAACAGGAATACAGTAGAATGTGTGTATCGGTGAGCTTACTCAAGCTGGGACAGATCCTCCACCTCATCCACCTCGACAACCTTTCTGCTGTGAGGCATCACCACCTGAAAAGAGCAAAGACATGAACAATGACAAGGACAGATCCCCATCCTACATTGGCAACCACCCCAACCCACCATCACAGTTACAGCTAAGACTCTACCTTCCTTCCACAGGTTTCTTCTGTTCTGCATAAAGGACAACGCAGACAGACACAGGGCTCTTTTTCTGTACCCCTCACAAGCTTGATGTAGGTTGTGTTTTGCTGCAAATGGTCTCCTCTGCTTAGAGAGCTTCCAGGGCAGGTAACTAAATCACCTTATGCATCTAAGCAGAGTGACAGCTGATATACTGTTATCTCAAAGCACAGCGCCACTGTGTGTTGTTTGCTCCATTGTATCTACACAATGCAGGAAATGAATAAACTAGCAGCAAGTGTGTTATGTGTGCATGCCTGGCCTGTCACCTAGGATAATTCTGCCTTGGGAGACCTCCAAGGGCAATTTTTGGCAAACATGAGATGACACAAATGCATAATGACAGTGTTGTTGCACGGAAAGTTGAGCAGGCTACTAGCAAACAAGGAAACGTTGCTCAGATGATAGCATCTGCAAATTCAAGGGAGATGCCAGAGAGAAGAGAGTATTTCTGTTGAGTTGTTGCAGTCACTTCTATGGCTACATTAACACGGCAGGTCTTAATGCTCAATTCTGATTTTTTTTAATCAGATTTCTTTGGTGTGAAAGTTTACATTGCATTTTAAATATGACCTCCATCAGACTCCAGTGTGAACTCTACATGGCACTGATATGACCTGCATGTGTAGAAGAAGAAATGATGTCTCATTCAGCTCGCTGTTTGTTTACAGAATTAGCATGGATACTACTTTTAGCATGTTGAATCTGAAGTTGTTGTTCATTCAGTGCCAATTGAATAATTACCGTATTTATTCGTGTATAATACGATCTCATGTATAATACGACCCCCCCTTTTTTATCTTAAAAAGCCTAAAAAATTTAATCCTCAAACTAC
>NW_013952471.1:965528-967860 GCF_001266775.1 Austrofundulus limnaeus
TCTTTGTACAGTCAAATACACAAAAACAGTAACACAACTAATAATCTCATTTGAACAATGTCTGTATTTCTCAAATATATATCAGCTGTAGCAGCATCATATGAATTCTGACATTTTACACATAGTCCACCAGGAGGCGCCAACACAAAAGTCAGAGACTTCACATGAGATTTGGGCCATCTTCAAGCAGATACAAGCAGATTACTTCCTACTCACGAGCGCCCCCTCTGGTGGGGAAAAACTTTTCGGGGATACAAACTTTTTCAGAACACCGGTAGACGGCAGCCATTACAGACGAACGTGTGTTTGTTGTTGTTCGAGGAGTGGCTCGGTCACACACTAATGTCATTAGTTTGTTATCATTACTGAGGTACAGGACTGTTTTTCCCCCCTTTTTTTCACACCATGTCGCCTGCCTGGATCTGTTATTATCTCGCTCTGAAGCACAGAGGAGTGTCAGAGGTAAGCTCGTTTCAACTGATTTTTACAATGCGGTCTCATTTCTGGACTCAATAATTTTGCTGATATTTCAGTTAAAATACATAAGTAAAAATATTTATCCGTGTATAATACCCCAACTTTTTGGATGATTTTATGGATTAAAATTTACATATTATACTTGAATAAATATGGTGTCTGACATGCTTGTTTAGTTCAGTGTACTCAAACGGTAATCACTGTCTTAGAATATGATGGCTATATGGTTTGTTTGTTTTTTTTTGGCCAAGCTCTAAAAGAAAACTGTAAACAAGGAAACACCTGGGCACACTGCCGATGATTACTAAAGGCTGAAGACTTCAGGCCAGGGATCGTCTGAATCAGTGATTAAATCTCTTCAGGTTCTGCAGAAGCCAGTTAATCATGTGCTCATTTAAATCAGGTGTGCTGGAGCAGAGAAACCTCTAAAACATGCAATGTAATGGACCTCGAAGACCAGTAGTTCTTTGGCATGAAAACTGATGTCTACTTAGTTGCAAAAAAAGGAATTTATTAGAAAAGTCATCAGAGATGCTCCTAAAAAAGCCGTGGGGCAATAAAACAAATTTGTCACTCTCCTCTGGTATTTGCATGTATTGTTTATTAAGAGGGGTGACAGTGTGTGTGAATCTGTGGTTGTCAGAGCAGCACACATCGGCTGAAGTAACCTAAAGGTTAAATCAGACATAAACATGGGAGTAAATCTGCCCAGTGCTTCTGATCCACTAATGCTAAACACCACTTTCTGTGAAAGAGCAACCACTGCATTTTGTAACAACCTCCGCAAAATGTAATAATGTTATTACATAATGCAGCTGAGTATTACAAAACATGTTTCATTGTGTGGTTTTATTGCAGTTGTATTATATTTTGAAGTCCAATTTTATTACATTATTACATATTGTAGCATTACTACATAATGCAGCATCACACGATGTTATTACATAATGTGGCTTTACAAACACCTAAACAGCACCTCACAAGGTCCTACAAGAAAATAACTGTTGGCATCTTTCAAAAGCAATGTCACTTCAACACAACTTGTGCTCAACACAAAAGCAACCAATGGTCTTTATCCAACTACACAAAACATGTCCTCCATCTCAAGGCGGACCTAGTGGCTACTAAAACAAAATGGCTACAATACCACACAAATGGGCTAAGGTTCCATTGATCAAGCTATTAAAGCTTCATATGAAAGATTACCTTGAACCTTGCAAGCACAAAACCTGCTGGTAATTCCTATTATGAGTAGTGCTAACTCACAAGTCACAAAACAACACACAATAACCACACAACCAGTGGTGGGCACCAGTCCACTAAAGCGCAAATCCGCAAAATGCGGACCTAAATATGTCATTTGCGCTTTAGCGGTCTTACTAACTTTTATAAGTCATAAGCAGATTTGTGCTTTCTAAAATTAAAATGCAGGACCGCTAATGACTAATTATCTACCAGTCATCATTATTTTGAACATCAGAAAGTATGGATTATCATCATTTAAAACAGGGACAGAACATCATCTGATATTACAGAAAAGAAAGTTTGTTATTTTCTTGAACAGCAGAGAGGGCTTGCTGGCAGTGACCAACACTATGACAAAACACAGTATTGAGACAGCACCCTTTCAGACAAGTGATAAAATAACACAGAGCTTTATCCTGTGACTAACTGTTCTTCGTGACAGGTCTGAAATTGTATACATGGGGAGATCAAGTATTTGATACACTGTTGATTTTTCAGGTTTTCCCACTTGCAAAGCTTGTAGATGACTGTAATTTTTATCATAGGTACTCTTCAACTGTGAGTGATGGAATCTAAAACAAAAATCCAGAAAAATACAATGTATGATTTT
>NW_013952471.1:968619-970133 GCF_001266775.1 Austrofundulus limnaeus
ATATTATTTGTTGTTTTATAATGAATTTACTTTTAAAAAGTTGTTTTTAAGTTCAAACTAATAACTAATAAAAATGTGTCTAATATCATCAGCACCGTCTCAAAACCACACAAGCACATTCACATCAGTACTCTTTCCCTGTTTGTCTCCATGCACTTTCCTTTTTTCATTCTGTCAAATGATCAGTGATGATTCTATGATCAAGAGAGCTTAAAATTATATTCAAAACAAATTTATACTTTATTTATGATCATCACAAGCACACACATGCTTTTTTCCTTATTGAACTTAAAGCTTCATAAACAGGTCACGTCATAAACTACTTCACACTTATTGTCCACTTGATGGCGCAGTAGAGCAAATGAAGCATGACGATGCTTCGACTGGTGTGGACCAGTTGGATGGAAAGCTTCAGTGCATCATGAAGCTTCACCTCACCATCACTGATAGTGAGCACTCGGCCAAATGGCAGGGGCCTTATAAGCTTACCAAACAATTCAGTGTGGTTTCCTATGAACAAGATGAAAAGATGAGTTTTTTCATGTTAACGTTTGAAAGAGTTCCAAGTGCCTTCATGTCAAATATAAAAAAAAAAAATAGTTTTTGAATTTGAAACCTGACTGCGTGGCGGTCATCTGCTGCTCCATATCAGGGTTAGGGAGCGGGGCATGATGCAGGCAGGCAGACTCGAAGAGGTAATGAAAAAGTCCTTACTAAATTTAAGGCCGGCGTGGCAACAAAAACAGAAAATTCAAACACAGGAAATGCAGGGGAAACCAGGGCGGAAAACTGAACAATGACCAGATGAGGAAGTGGAAGAGAAGGACTGATTAAGTAGAGACAGGGTTGAGTTAAAAGTGGAAACAGTTCAGTGATTACAAAGTGCAGACAGGTGTGAGAGAATAATGAGGAAGGAACTGACACTGAGGAACGAGATGAGTGTAAAACACAAGAGGACCACTAGAGAGAGACAGAGTACAAGACAAGACAACAGCTCCTCACACTAAACATAAATAAACTCCACAGCTTGGGTCCACCACAACCTCCAACAATTTTTACAGAGAAAAAATGAGAACAAACATTTCTACATCCTTAAAGATTTATTACAAATATTAACTTATGAAATTCTAAAGTTTTGAGATTACTCAATTTTTTTAAAAAAACAAAACACTGCTCTAATTTGTGCACTCGCTGCACCTAACCTCTTTGACATCAAAGATTTCTTGTATTGCTCACAGCTAAGCTCAATCAGGATAACTATTCAACAGTCTGAGTGAAGACCTCTGTATACTCCATCCAAACATTCAGAACCAACTGTAGCCAGTTGTTAGGAGAAAAACAGAAAGGGTGATAACTATTTCTGTCCTGCACTACACTTGTACCAAGTTGGGGCACCAGGGGTCAGATTTATAAAACTGGCGTACGCACAATTTGAGGCCAGAAATTTGCGTACGCCACTTTTTACGCCAAGGTTGTGATTTATAAAATCCAAACTTGACGTGAAAATGTGCGGT
>NW_013952471.1:970957-976621 GCF_001266775.1 Austrofundulus limnaeus
ATACACGCGCAGGGCGCATCCACCTCGCCAGTGTGGATGTTATAAAACTTCACGTTTAAAGTCCGTGTTTGGCACGCAGGGAGGGGGGGATGCGTGCGTGCGTGTGTGTGTGTGCACGGGGCGAGGTGTCTGCCGCGGATAACAGAGCAGGCAGGAGGGGGAGAGGACAGGAGAAGAGCGGTGGACTTATTTCTAATTTTATCTGACATTTACTTTTATTTTTATTGTTTTTATCGTCCTGCAGGCTCTGAGAGAAAATTAATTTGAAGCTGAGTATTTTTTTATAAAAATTGTTAGATTACTCTAAAGCAAAATGAGGGAAAATCTGTGTCAATTACAGACATTCGTTCACGTGAGCAGCTGTCAGTCAGCACCTGTCAAACCTCCAGACGCACGACGGAGCGTGTCTGAACCAATCACTGATCATCTGACTGATTTAAATACATCTTAACATTCATGAGGTACTTTACATTTACAGTTTATGGTTGAATGTGGGCGTGTAGAGGGTAGAACCTGAAGTGGGACCTTGTGCGCAAACTCTGACATGCGGCTGTGATTTATAAAGGAAAGATGCGCAGAAACATGCGTACGTACGGTTTTATAAATCTGAATTTTTTTTGGCGTACGCCATTTCCGCCTTTTGGCCGTACGTTCACTTTTAGTATGGTTTCCACGCAATCCTTTATAAATCTGACCCCAGGTCATTTCATTGACCTATATTTATTCACATTTTAATCAGACTCATATTTACTGAAGTGTGAGATTTGTATGATATGCAGGGGATTCTTATCTCAGGGCAAAATACTCAAAGATGAGGAACCAGCTTTGTCTTTTATTGTAATTTACTACAAAAATAAAACAAGAATCAAATTCATTGAATCAAGAATAAAACTTTAAAAATAACAACATTAAAAACAAGCAGAACGGTTTCTCAAACAGAGATGAAAATTATTGTAGACTTGATGTTTATATCTAAGTTAAGGACCAATCCTCTTTACTTTATATATGCTTCCATTAGGTAAAGTTATTAAACAGCATGGGATACATTTCCATTGTTATGCTGATGATACTCAGTTATACGTATTTATCCACAAAACCTGATGAATCCAATCAGTAACTTAAACTACAAGCATGTCTTACAGACATAAAAACATGGATGACTCTTAACTTTCTGCTTCTAAACTCAGATAAGACAGAGGTTCTGGTTTTTGGACCTGAACATCTTAGGGATCAACTTTGTAGCCTTTCANGGTTGGTTGTTTATATTATTTTCATCAATAATATATTATTGTTGAACCAACTTGACCCAGCGTCTTTGTGTCCAGACCAGCCGTGCCCGGGTTCCTGCCTCCCAGCGTCAACAGCACCTTTCAATAATAAACTTGTTAAATTGCTGTGTGTGTTCGGTTCTCATTCAGAGTTCAAAAACCCATTCTTAACATTGTGGTCTATATGTAAATGTCCCTAACAGGGTGGAACAAATTTAGAGAGGATGGTGAAAAAACTACCTGTAATTATTACTTTATCCAGCCCTGAGCTTGAACATTATTCATCTGTTACTGTTAAACATGTCAGTGATGTAACAAAATATTTAAAACTTAAAATATTAAACTTTTTTTTTCAAAAGTCCTGAAGCCAAAATGTTGCCGCAAAATCTAGCAAATTCTCCAATCCCTTCAGTGAGAAAGCTGTTAAGCTGATGGGTCTGAAAGATTGTACTTCTCTGGTTTGGTTGGTTGGTTTGCCAGGTTTAAGCAGAAAGACATCTTTTGCCGTCCTCCACCCAACTTGTACATGACCAAGCAACTACACAAACAACGTACGTTCTAGTTATTGTGTTCAGAAATAAATCCAGTCCTCTTTGACAAAACACTGGGAAAATGCCATCTGGACCACAAGCATTAAATGGATCAAACATATTAATTGTGCATTTTACTTTGACTTTCATAATGATACTTGCAGCTCTGCTCCAATCATTGTCTGTTGGATTTAGGTCAGCGACTGTGTCAGGCTGTGCAGTCTCTCCTGCCCCAGGTAAATGTACCCGGAGAAGATGCTGGAGCACACTTTCTTGTGTGACTGGCAATCCTTCTGGTGGAATAATGAAGGTTAGTTGATTGACTGGATCCTTTCTAAGAAGCTTGTACAGCTTAGAAGAGGCACTAGGCTTTTAACTTCTTTGCAGAACTTTCTCCAAGAAAGTTCTTTACACTCCCTTACAACACTTTTAAAATGATTGCGGGACTGTACATACTGTTCCCACCTGGTTTTACTTGGTTTGGATCTGTATATTCGCCATTTACATCTTGCTGCCTTGCGGAGGCCAGACAACTCTAGAGTCCACCAGGCCGGCTGCTTTGAAGGCTTCCAGATTTTCTCTGGACAAGCAGTTTGCACAGCATCCGTCATGCTTGCGACCTCTGTCTCGATGTCTTGCACAGTTTTAATCCTGGCAATTCTTCCAACCATCAACCAGGATAGATTAACATTCAAATTTCAGTTGGTGTTTTTGGGTTTCTGTAAGTGACTGGGTGTGGTTTCCCCATCTTCAGCTTAAACTGAATACGCCAATGGTCTGACATGGTTTCCTCTGGGACACCTCCCAGTCACACATACTGCTTACCAAGTCCATAGACCTGACTGTTATATCAATGACCTCCTCCCTATTAACGGTTTGGAAGGTAGGTACATTGCCCTGATTTAAGATAAGCAGATCTTCTGTCATCAAATATTCTAACAGTGACCTGCCTCCAGGGTTAATATCAGAGCTCCCCCAGCACACATGATGGGAGTTGGCATCACAGCCTATAAGTACCGAGAAGCCCTTAGATTTAGCATAATCAACTATCACCATAAACTCCTGTGATGGAGGTGGTTGCTGTGAATCAAATGGCAGATAAACAAAGGCTGCAATAATCTGGATTCATCATTTGACTGAATATCCTGCTGCAGTGCTACAGCATCACCTGTTGTTAGGTGGAGCAGTGCAGTGTATCTCACACCTTTTGTCAGGGATACTGCTGCTCTAATTGAAAATATGGATGGAGGACCTCAAGTTTAGCTTGTTTGTTGCACTAGCGCTTAGCTAATACATACTGTATAAGGCAATATAGCGTGAGGTCTAGCACAAAAGCTAACAGGCTAAGCTGAGGTTCTTCTTCCATGAAGCAGCTCTGTTGTCCTCCATCCATATTTTCAGTTCCAGGCTGAGTCATTTCTACCTTCTCCTCTCTGTCAACGCTCTCTGGTTTCATTTAAAAGAGTCGATCATCAGATATTGTCCAAGATTAACCTTCAGGGTGGATATAGCTCGCTAGCAGCCTCGCACCGAGGACCTATCCACGTCATCATTTACCCAGAATGCTTTGTGTGTAAATAAAATGGCTCCATCAGTGTTAAAATATATTTTTAAAAATTTACAAAACTAAACATCCTACAGTATTTTTACAGTCTTTATTTTACAGTTAAAATAAATGTTTATCAAATAAAGTCTAATGTTACAACTAATCGGGGATCCCTTTAACAGGAATTACATCACCATAAGAAAGAAAATTTGCTGTCCAAAATGAAAGACAAACATATGACATGTTATGGCTCAAATTGTTCTCCCCTTCAAACAATTCTAAAATACAAGATGGAGGATGGAGTACCTGTGTGCTGACTAGCCGGCTCTCCAGGATCTCCTGGGTAGGGTCCTCTGATTCCCAGGGTCCTCTGCCATTGCCGTGTGGAGTGAACTTAGCTTGGCCTTCATCATCATAGACGGTCCACTTGGTTAGCTTCTCCACAGTCTGATGGGGCAGGAGATTTTCTGATCGGAGCCAGTCCTGTACCACACACAACAAATCTCTGAGAAACAGTTGCTTTCATAATTTACTCAGTTTAGACATATTTAACGAAGAATGCAAAAACAAACTCATAACACAAACCTGAGGGACTCCACTCATCCGTGGACTTCCAGTCCAGTGCACCTCTGGTTGGCTGACTGTGTATGACCCAGCCTCACCCATCAGCTGGGCCACTTCTTTGTCTGTTTCCTCTTCATACAGAGAACAAACAGCTGACACAGTTGCTCTTGTGTTTGGAGCGTGTTGAGTGGTAGACTCTGGTGTCCCAGCAGCGTCTTCTCTGCCTGTGCTAGGTCCTCTGAGTCGTGTTTGTCCATCATCTATACTCCTCTCTGGCATCTTACTCAAGTTAACCTTAGAAGGTTTTAGCTTCCCTCTTGCAGCTTGTAACACACTGATTTCATCCTTATTTTCCATGGAAAGTTTCTTGGTTCTACTGTCAGGTTTGGATGATTCTTCTGAGGCATCAACAGAGCCTGTACTCTTTGTTATCACATCTGTCATAAGCCCTTCCCTCCCTGGCTTCCTTGTGGTCTTCAGGAGACTGAGATCTGGTTTTACAGAAAGGACAAGCTTAGCACCAGGCATTGGAAGTTTGGGCTCAGAGGCACCAAGTCCTCCTGCTGGACATGATGGAGTAGAAGATCTAAGAGCTGTCAGAGGCATCTTAGCGGTCTTTGCCTTGCTGATTTTGTTCATTCTTGGAAGTACTACAGCAAATTTGGACTCTAACTCTTTGTCTCCACCTTGTAGAGCTTTGTCGGCTCTGTCCGTTGTCTTTCCTTGGAGGTTGGATCCATCCTTATCCTTATAAGAGTTATTGTTTTTCGTGTTAGTCAGGCTGGTTTTACTGGCAACCCTCATGGCCATCCGGTGTTTGAACAGATTGACTTTAGTTTTTCTGGTGTTCTGTTTTTGTTTCATGGATCGGTTGGAGAGCCAGTGTGACACACCAATGGCTTTAGTCAGAACGGAAAGTTTTTTTCTGAAGTTGAATTGTTGTGGCATTTTATTTTGAATCCAACCAGACACCCTGCGGAGAGTTGTCGCCTTTTTTCTTTGTGTTATTAAAGATTTCATGAAATTGCTGGTCGTCCCCTCAGCACCATCACACTCTAAAAGTTCTTCATCAGATTTTGTCCCAGGTTTGTCTCCTTTGGGCTGAGGAGATGCCATCTTGACTTTGCTCAGGAGAAAGCTCTGCGGCTTACCTTTCATGACACTTTCAGCACCCTGCTGCTCCTCAGGCTCTGATGTGGCTTTCGGCTCTCTGCAACTGGCTTTGGGAAACAAATTTGGACTTTGGCCTGTAATGGATTTAGTGGTAATGGGTTCAAATTCATCCTTTTCCTCAGCTACAACAGAATCACCATCAGAATCTCTTTTTTGGACATGTTTTCCTTTCTTTATGATCGGATTCTTACCATTTGATGAATCACTATTGCTGTGGAGAAAATGTACTTTACCTTCCTCTGTAGGGTTGGGGTTATCACCCTTTTGTTCTTTCTTCTTTTTCTTCTCTCTCTTTGCTTTTTGTTTGGCTTCATCAACTAGCTTCTTCTTTTCTGTTTTTGCCCTTTGTTTTTCTTCTTTCTCAGCCTTTTTCTCTGCTTTTGATTTTTTAAACATCTTTGTCTCTTTTCCTGTCTCAGAAAAATCTGGAGACTGTCCACATTGTCTTCCAGTTTTATTAGACTTTTTGGTGTCCGTCTGTATTAGCTCTTTGATTTCAGTCCCATCACTGACCTTCTCACAAACATCAGCTTCATTTAGTCCATTTCCATCTTCTGTTTTATCTTCTTTATATTCTTCTTCA
>NW_013952471.1:977704-980812 GCF_001266775.1 Austrofundulus limnaeus
ACATATTTAGTTAACAAGCTAAATATTTAACTTGTGACCTAAATATTTAGTTTTGAGCTAAATATTTAAGTTGCAACCTAAATATTCAGCTCAAAACTAAATATTTAAGTCACAAGTTAAATATTTAGCTTGTTGACTAAATATTTAATTTGTAAGTTAAATATTTAGTTTATAAACTATGACATTTATAAATGAATGAATCATATGGTGAAAAACCGACAAAATAAATCTGTTCTTTTTTCTTATAAAAGGCTAAATAAAACAAAAATATTGGTGGTAATTTTTGACTGTGTGACTTTACAAACGGCACCACATAATTTAGACTGAGTTTTACATTTGAGTTTCTAACCTCAAGACTCTTGAGTCAGACCTGATTTTACAAATCTCTTGTTTGACAAAGTCTCTATTGGGACAAACTTGAATACAGTCATAATAGATTCCCACATTTATACACTGTGCAAAAACATCAACATTTCCTTTAGTGCTTCATGAAAGCTGACCTGCTCCTGTAAAAACAGGTTTTATCTGGAGGTTAGATCTAAGTGTAACCTGTCTTTAGCTCCCTCATTGGATAAGTGCTGCACCCTGAGGGGGAAATCAGTGAGAGCTCATGTTAGTGTAAAGCTTACCAAGCTTCTCAGGTGAAACCCAGGCATGACTGTGGGGCTGCAGAGTGCTGCTGCTTGTCCTCAGGAGGTGCCGTAATGGATGCAAACATGCACCCACACTCAGTAGAACTGAGATGATATCCCACCCACTAACATCATACCATCACATTTGCTATGCACTGTCAACAAAGACTTATTTTTCACACACAATAAGGACGAAGGTGAGCTGCTGTGCACTGCAACACACAAAATGACTTCTGAATTATTTATCTGCTGTAAGCTGCTCTTCTGTTGTCCATAAGACAGCTGCTGAATGGTGGAGGTAAGGTGAGAGCTGCTGCTGATGGACAAGATAGGCAAGCAGAGGGCTACTAGACTCCATCAGTCAGTCCTGTAATGCTGTGGTGTCCTTTTTTCTGAATGATAAATGTGTGAAAACAGCCAATGAGAATAAAGCCTCCTGTCTTTAGTAAATACTGTTCTCCCTTTTTGTTAAGAAGACCAACACAAGGTCTGAATGTGTTCAGTTTCATCAGCTAATTGTGTATCAGATGTTGGATTCAAACTATGAGGACTTTTTTCTTATCTCTGCTTAAAACCAGTGTTTTATAAAGAAGCCAAAGACTGTGCCAAGGACGAGAGCTTTAAAGGTTTCAAAACAGATCATTTATAAATGTATGAATCATATGGTGAAAAACTGACTTTGAAAAATAAATCTGTTCTTTTTTCTTATAAAAGGCTAAATAAAACAAAAACATTGTTGGTAATTTTTGACTGTGTAACTTTACAAACGGCACTCCATACTAAATACTCATTATTGACAGTTTGACAGTTTATATGTTTTGTTTTTCTGTACTTGTCAGGTCATTTCAACTGTGAAGACTTGACAGTCATGCCTTCAGCAAAATCTCAAAATCGAACCACTTCTACAAACACCGATTCAAAAAGAAAACAAGAACATCCAAGAAATGTGAAACAGAAAACACGTAAAACACTGCAGCCGACTTCTGATGAGAAACAAAACAGAAGAGGGACTTCAGCAAATGCTAAACATGGAAAGGCAGCTGATGAAAAGACCAAGAAGAAGAATAAAACAAACCAAAACAGGCGGACTGATTCACAAACAGAAAAGGCAAAAGTTTCAAATAGTAAATCACAACCTCAGCATGAAAAGGACAGAAAGATAAGAAAAGACAAGAACGAGCACATCAAACTGACACAAAAAACACTTCTATCAACACAAGAGAGGGTCAACAAGAAGCTCCCCACCAACTCTGAAAATGAGACCAGTGACAGCGAGACAACGAGTGATGCAGGAAGCTCAGAGGAGGCATCAGAGGTGGAAAACACTAAGCATGAGAAAGAGGAGGAGCGAGGCAGTAACCAGGTGGCAGCTGAGATACAAGAGAGTGAGGAGAGCAGTGAGGAGCCTGAGGCATCAGATACTCAAAGTGAAGCAGAACAGTCTGCTTACAASGAACCAGTTGATGAGAAAACCAAGAGAGCTGCATCTCCAGTTCAACCTGTTACACCCCCCGAAGAAGACAATGAAGAAGAATATAAAGAAGATAAAACAGAAGATGGAAATGGACTAAATGAAGCTGATGTTTGTGAGAAGGTCAGTGATGGGACTGAAATCAAAGGGGACCAGAAACACCTTTTGGTACCAGAAACACCCCTGGGACGTGTCTTTAAGCTGAACTTCCTCATGGCAGAGTGCACCCCCTCCCCACTCCCCACACACCCCACCCATGACTCCTGCAGGCTCTCAGATGAAACTGAAAGTGAAACTTAAACTGTCTGCTGAGCTCTCAACATTAGTTCTCACTCAGTGAAGCTCTTTACAGATTAAAAATATCTTTGAGGAAATATATTTTCAGATGCCAAGTAAACTGCATCGTAGCGCACGCACGAGCCCCCGGGTGCAAAACCCCCCACCCACCGAACGGGACGGGTTAGAAGGGGAAGGTGGTTCTTAAAGAGACAGAGACCAATCTCAAGGTGTTTAGAAGAGGAAGTGAAGAGAAAATAAGTTTATTTTCTATTTAAACATAAAAACAGCATTTTAATAACAACTAAAGGTGACATAGATACTTTATTATGGTATAGTATTTAAATATATGCCTGAGAAACACATAGTATTGGCCCTTTAGATATTTTTAAAGTTTACTTTGGGATTTTGAATGAGAGAGATGTTAAGATAGAGCAGATTGATGGGCTGTTTTTTATTATAGTATTTACTTGTTGTTTGTTTATTGCAAACAAGGAAATGACTTTATCAAAGTTGCTGCATCAGCTGTAACCAGACCTGACCCTGCTTTAAACTTCCACAGGAAAGAAGTGCCTCATTCAGACCAGCTGGACCTGAGGCTTTACCCTGGCTGAGCCTCAAGTCTTGTTACAAGGCAGTTTGGGCAGACGGATTCCCCAGAGTCTATGAGATCGACAGCTGTCTGAGGTCACCCACTGGTGGACATGTGTCATGAGTTTTATGCAAAAG
>NW_013952471.1:982638-987065 GCF_001266775.1 Austrofundulus limnaeus
CAACCATGCCACGTTCAAAGGCACTCAAATCACCTTTCTTCCCCATACTGATGCTCGGTTTGAACTGCAGGAGATTGTCTTGACCATGTCTACATGCCTGAATGCACTGAGTTGCCGCCATGTGATTGGCTGATTAGAAATTAAGTGTTAACAAGCAGTTGGACAGGTGTATCTAATAAAGTGGCCGGTGAGTGTAAGTGTCACAGCTCTATGTGAAAAATTCACAGAACAAGCAGCCAAGGAATAGTGAAAAAGGCTAAATTCTGGAACCATAAACACAAACGTCTTTCCTTTGTTTTTATATCTTTAATCCACTTTGGAGTGTTTTTTTCGCACTTGGCTGGACCTGTACGTCTCCTGTGTTAATGTTGGTACATGTAATATGATAATTCTGTAATGTGGAGATCATTAAGAGTTGTTGTCGGGTGAAACAATATTTTGCTAACCAGAAGACTGGTGTGGGGCTAAAGAATGTGGAAGTGCTAGAATCTGAAGTCCTTGGCATAGGATATTGCACTTGGTAAAATGTTTTTTCAGGCTAACAAGAATAATAATCCAACATATTCTGTTCTTGTTAAGTATATCGGTCTCAAAACAAGATCAAAAATACATTTTAGCTGATATAAGACTGTAAGACTTTATTAAATGAAAAGTTTTTGCAGTAAAGTGACTGCCTACTGCTCAGTAACGTTAACAGATTATAAGCTCCACTTTAAACCTAGCCTGGTAAAAACTAGCCCCTTGTTCTTCACTTTGCTTTGTAGAGGGGGTCTGGACTCTCGGCCACAGAGAAACGATTGCTTGCTGGAGGTGTGGACTCTGTTGAAGTTTGAAGCGATTGGTTGTGAAGTATGCAGAGTGAGTCTGTGAGTGTTTTGTTTTGATTTAATGTGAAGACCTAATGTCTACAAACTGTTTTTTTTCACTAGCTGTACAGGGGTTTAACTGCACAGATTGTTTTTGATGTCTGTCAGGGCGGAATGGGCGGTCTTCTGAAGAGCATGACGTCACATGGAACGAGGGTAATAGTGGGTGTTGGACTTTATAGGGATCCCTGATTAGTTGTAACATTAGACTTTATTTGATAAACGTTTATTTTAACTGTAAAATAAAGACTGTAAAAATACTGTAGGATGTTTAGTTTTGTAAATTTTTAAAAATATATTTTAACACTGATGGAGCCATTTTATTTACACACAAAGCATTCTGGGTAAATGATGACGTGGATAGGTCCTCGGTGCGAGGCCGCTAGCGAGCTATATCCACCCTGAAGGTTAATCTTGGACAATATCTGATGATCGACTCTTTTAAATGAAACCAGAGAGCGTTGACAGAGAGGAGAAGGTAGAAATGACTCAGCCTGGAACTGAAAATATGGATGGAGGACAACAGAGCTGCTTCATGGAAGAAGAACCACAGCTTAGCCTGTTAGCCTTTGTGCTAGCACTGACGCTATATGGCCTTATATGCATTAGCTCGGTGCTAGCGCGACAAACAAGCTAAACTGAGGTCCTCCATCCATATTTTCAGTTGCAGCTGAGTCATTTTTGTGTTCCCCTCTCTGTCATGTGGATGGAGGACCTCAGTGATGAGAGGAGAATGTGTAGCACTGAGCTAATACATATATATGGTGATAGCGTCAGGGCTAATGCTAAAGCTAACAGGCTAATCTGAGGTTGTTCTTCCATGAAGCAGCTCTGTTGTCCTCCATCCATATTTTCAGTTCCAGGCTGAGTCATTTCTACCTTCTCCTCTCTGTCAACGCTCTCTGGTTTCATTTAAAAGAGTCGATCATCAGATATTGTCCAAGATTAACCTTCAGGGTGGATATAGCTCGCTAGCAGCCTCGCACCGAGGACCTATCCACGTCATCATTTACCCAGAATGCTTTGTGTGGAAATAAAATGGCCCCGTCTGTGTAATATATTTTTAAACTTTTAGTTTAAAAATCATAAAAACTGAACATCCTACAGTATTTTTTGTCTTTATTTTACAGTTAAAATATATGTTTATTAAATAAAGTCTGATGTTACAAATAATCAGGGATCCCTTTAAGTTTTGATGGTTCTGTCAGGTCTGTACAGCAAAGACTGGGTTTTCTCTTTCAACTTAAAATCTCATTTTGGAATTTGATATTTGCAGCTGTGAATTTTGTCTGTCCTTTGCCTTGCTCCTATTAAAAATCCTACAACACTGTTCCTGTGCTGCCTGTTTTTATGTTTTTATGAAGGGATTTTCAAAGTTGCAGGAAGAGAAGCCAACCCAGAACTGTGATAGAAAAAACAAACCAATAAGGCGGCCTCAGGACACACTGGCATCCTTATTTTTTTCCTCACAATTTGTTCCAGAAAAAAAAAAATATAATAAAAATGAAATACTTTTCATTTTAGTAAAAGTACTTTGCATGAGTTAGAAAAAGTTAAAACTAAATTAATAGCAGCACCTGAGGTGTTTGGTTGTTCCAGGCTCTATTCATGTGGTCAGGCTGCTCTCGTTATGAAGCTGCTGATGTGAGTTGGAAGCTCCACTCTGGTTATAGAGATGCTGATGAGACACCTGGTAAATTCTTTACAAGATCACTGCTGACCATCAGTCAGACCTCCAAAAACCACTTTATAATTCAGCTTCCACACGTCTGTTCATAAACTACTGATGAAAAACAAAACGACACGTTCATTCTTTAAAAAAGTGTAATCATCAGTGAGAAAACTGTAGTGTGACAATACATACAATTCCAAAAATATTAGAGTTCTTAATCAGTTTGCTAGAAAAATATATTTAAGGCTGATGCTAAAATCCCCAGCATTCTGACAAACGATACCAAAACATTTCCTCATGTGATGTAAGGAGCAGTTAACCTGCCCAATGGTATGTCATTCTACAGGAAATATATTAAAATCATCTCACTACAATAGCTTACAATTACATTTCTACATTACATCAATCACTGATGGCATAAAAACAAAACATCTTCGAGTAAAGATTCCCGCCAAACAAATCCAGCACTGAGCTGTTTTCTAGTGAAAAAGTACCTTAAGATGGATGCTGGGGAGCATCACAGCATCCAGTGTCTGAGGATTACAGTAGTGTAACTACAAATAAACAACTGAACTGATTTTGATTTTTGTTCTGAAAAGAACAGGAGATTATTTCTGTCAGAACATTAAAAATGTTAAAACCTGAGTTCAATCCAAGTTCAGGTCTACTCAACCCTGGTTAAGTGTGAGCTTTACACATTTTTTTGTAAAAATGATACAAAAGTCAAACTTATGTCAAGATTTGAGGATTTTTACACAAACTTGTGACCTAATGTTAAAAATTACCTAACAATATAGTTTAAATACAAAATTGATTCTTAAAAATGTTTGAAATTACCATTTAACTAAACACAATAAAAAGATAAAGTTTGGATGCTGAGTGTTTTTCCACACACCTAACAGAAATCAGCTTCAGCTCTAGAAACACACAAAACTAAAAAACTGTTTGCAACGTATTCAATCTCAGATTTTCATCCACACAGCACATATTTTAGTCCACATTCATCAAGCTTTCCATTCGAGGGAAGCAGCGTTTCCAACTGCTGCTGATGTCTGAGCGCTCAGCACGTTTAAGGCCAGCTGCTGACAGCAGCTGCTTTCTGCAGCTTTGGCTTTAAACCATGGAGGGCAGGAGTGAGCGTTAGCCACACAAGCACTCCGTCGATCCATCTGCATGTCCATGAGCCTTTGGTGTGTGTCTGTGCTGCAGGGAGGGGTGTGGGCTGGGCTTCAGTAGTGGTTGTATTGGCAGTTGGTGAAAGCTGCTGCAGGACTGCAGAACTCTCCTTGCACAATAATCAGTCTGGTTTCTGAGGGGACAACAGAGAAACAACAAGTTATACTGGAAATGTTACAAAGATTATTTAAATACACGCATATTAAATTTTAAAAAGTTTACACATAACCTGTAAAAAAACAGAATGCAATAAGTATCTTATTTTATGAACCCATTTTTAATTCACTATGGGACATAACATCAAATGATCACACTCAGACATTGAACAAGTTTTAGAATAAAAAGAGTCCATTTTTTCTGGCAGCAACACTTCTCAAATAAATGTTCCAGACAAGCAAACGGCTGGAACAGCTGGAGGAATATTTTACAAATGTGACCCATCATATCGAAATGAGGATTAAGTCAAATTTGGTCAAAATGACCTAATTACATTTTCAGATTCTTGACTTTAAAAGCTACATTTTGATACCTGGATCATCCTGATATCATAATTAAATCCATATATATGACTTAATTTGTCTTGTTGGTTACAATAATACATAAATATTTGGTCTGAATCCTAATTTGATGATGTCCTTGTAAAGAGGAAACCTCAAATTTTATTTGAATATTGAGATTTCCCAGCTAAAAAAAACAACACTTTGCTAGCTCAC
>NW_013952471.1:987075-988556 GCF_001266775.1 Austrofundulus limnaeus
GTTGAGGGACACATAGATTCCAACCAGTATCAGCAGATTCTGGAGACCAGTGTCCAGGAATCAGTGACAAAGCTGAAGCTGCTTCCCCAGACCTGAATATTATTGAAAATCTGTGGTGTCACTTAAAGAGAGCTGTCCATGCTCAGAAACCATCAAACCTGAATGAACTAGAGATGTTTTGTAAAGAAGAATGGTCTAAAATACCTTCAGACACAATCCAGACTCTCATTAGAAGCTGTAGGAAGTGTTCAGAGGCTGTTATTTCTGTGGAAGGAGGAACTAGTAAATACTGAGTTATGTTTTTTTTTGGTGCCCAAATGTATGCACCTGCCTATCTTTCACTGAATAAAAATGGGTTTATGAAGTTTCTAAATCAGTGCATTCTGTTTTTTACATTTTACCCAACATTACGTCATCTTTTGTAATTATAGTTGTAACCAAATGAATATGCTTGTCTGACCTCAGCTGTTGCTTTCAGACTACAGCTTTCTTCACATTATTCTCCAGGAATGACCTGCAGACAGGAAAAAGTGTTCATTACCATCTTCATCATCATCAAAAGTCAGTGGAATTCTGCTTAGCTAAGACAGAACATGTTACATACAGCAGGATGAAAAAATATTCACCTCCTTCCGTGTTGTGTTTTGTTTGTCTCACAACTTATAAAAAAAGAATAAATGTATTAAAGTGCCTGTGACATCAAATTATTGTAATAAATACCAACGCATTTTTGTAAAAACAAGAATGAAATATTGCAAAAGAAATTTCATGAGATATTCACATGTGAAGGAACATGAAGGAACAGGAAGTGATGTCAAAGGGTGTATGTGAACAGAGCAGTGCTACAACAGCTAACACAGACTGTAGAGAAGAATCTGATGTTTCTTTGGATTATTTTGAGTCACTATCAGAGAAGAAGAGTCAGCAAACAATATTATAATAATAAACAAAGACCAGAGAGTTTTCTTTCTTAAAGTGTTCCCCTTTGATGTCACTTCCTGTTTCACTTTAGCTGAGACCAGCTCAAAACGAAATCTGTCATTTTTGTTACAAACTGGGTAAAATCAAGTGCATTAGGCCAAGTTTCTCAAATACTGTATAAAGATGTTTTCTTTGACTTTTTGTATTTGAAAGATATGCATGTCTAAAAGTAATAAACTGAGCAAAATACTTCAGATTATTCAAGTTAAATAGAGAAATTCAATTCAATTCAAAAATACATTATTGATCCCAAAGGGAAATTAGGTGTTGTTGTAACTCATATAACTAAAGACTTATTGTGGATGGTGATGGCTGTGGGCATGTAGCGTCTATATTACAACCAAACTGAAGAAGCCTCCGACTGAAGACTGTTTTTATACAACAGTCTGATGAAGAGGATGGTCAGGGTTGTCCTCAATATTCTTGATTTTATGTAAAATCCTTCTTTGCTCCATCATCTCCAGAGGTTCCATGGTCGTCCCCAGAACAGAGCATAGGGG
>NW_013952471.1:988671-998370 GCF_001266775.1 Austrofundulus limnaeus
CTGTTGATGCATGTTGTTCTAAAGTGCAAATAAAATTGGTTAAGAAGAGGGGCAGAGGTCAGCATTGTGCCAGTTTTCCCTCCACCCCAACTCCAAACCAAATAGACCCCAAGTGTCTACAAGCAACCCTTGGGGGTGGACAAAGGCGCCAGCGACGACAGTGATTCCCTCTCACCCCTTGTCTGCCATAGAGTGCCCACTTACTTAGGGTGCAAAGTCTTTTATCAAAAAATATTAATTAGCCTGTTCCTAAAGCAGCCATGACATTACCTGTACCACCTTTCAAAGATGAGCTTGCATGCTCAGTCATAAGCAGTTCCTTTATTTCTCTACACTTTGGCCTTTCCATCACTTTGGTAAAGACAAATCTTGATCACATGTTTCAATAGTTATTCTCACATGAAAAATGTTTGGGTTCAAATACTGGGCACTATGCCTGAGGTGTTTTACAACTTCAAACTTTGTCTCATGCTCTTCTTTTGATATTATAATATATTATCATTTATGATAGTATAATTTTATTATACATAAGTTTATAACTACCTTTCTCATGTAAAAATGCTATTTAACAAAAAAACGTTTTAAACTACAAGCTTATGCAACAGAAGAAAAGCACATTTAAGCAGATAATCATCTCATCATCCTCAGTTCATGACTTCTTTAGTTTCCACGAGGAACTTTCAGATATACAAACTCAGCAGACAAACACATCTAAGCCTGAAAGTTTAATAATAAACAACAAATTTGCAAAACAACTCAACTAGCTCTGAAAACATAATCTGAAAGGCACCAATCAGTTCTAAATCTTCTGACTCTGGATGAACCTTGCTGACTCTGCTGCTCCACCAAATCAGGTTTTTATTCACACTCTCTCTTTTTATCACTCTGTGCTCGTCCTGCCTTTTGTTGTTCTGTTTGTTAATAAAGCTTGGTTTATTTTACACTCTAGTCCTCATCTTTAGAAAAACACAATCCCAGCCCTATTTTTGGGGGAGCTGGTGTGGTTCACTGCACACACCTTTCAACTTTATCATCAGCTTTAACAGTAATATTTATGCTTCTGCTGCTGAGCCATGAGGACCTTTGAAATAAAAAAAAATTAAATCTTAAAAGTTCCCGTGCACAACTCCCTTCATCCGCTTCCTCCTCAGATGACCCTGACCAACAGACCCTTCCCTGACCCACAGACCCCTCCCCGACAAGAACAGCAGGACAGCAAAAGTCAGGCTTTGGATACATGCACAGGGCGCATCCACCTCGCCAGTGTGGATGTAATAAAKCTTCACGTTTAAAGTCCGTATTTGTCACGCGCGTGGTGGGGGGGGGGGGTGCGTGCGTGCATGTATGTGTGTGCACGCACGGGGCGGGAGTGTCTGCCGCGGATAACAGAGCAGGCAGGAGGGGGAGAGGACGAGGAGAAGAGCAGTGAACTTATTTCTAATTTTTTCTGACTAATTTAATTTAATTTTTATTGTTTTTATCGTCCTGCAGGCTCTGAGAGAAAATTAATTTGAAGCTGAGATATATTTTTTAAATCGTTAGATTACTCTAAAGCAAAATGAGGGAAAATCTGTGTCAGTTACAGACATTCTGTTCACGTGAGCAGCTGTCAGTCAGCACCTGTCATACTTCAGACGCACGACGGAGCGTGTCTGAACCAATCATTGATCAGCTGACTGATTTAAATACATCTTAACATTCATGAGGTGCTTTTCATTTACAGTTTATGGTTGAGTGTGGGCGTGTAGAGGGTAGAACCTGACCCAGGAACTTGTGCGCAAACTCTGACATGCGGCTGTGAGTTATAAAGGAAAGATGCGCAGAAACGTGAGTACGCACGGTTTTATAAATCTGAATTTTTTTTGGCATACGCCATTTTCATCTTTTGGCCGTACGTTCACTTTTAGTATCGTTTCCACATAATCCTTTATAAATCTGACCCCAGGAACGTCAGGTGCACACGTTCAGTTTTACCACACGGTAATCTCAGTGGATACATTGACAGTCATCAGATATGGAGAAGCTGCAAATAAAGTCTAAAATGAAAAATAAAGTAAAACAAACTGCAGTCATGAATAAGGTGGTTTGTTTTGTTTTTTATATATTTTTCAGTTCAGCAGCAGCCGCTTGTGAGCTTGACTCATCATCAAGCAACAATTAAATGAAGTTTTCACCTGTGATTGTTTTGTTATTTAAATCATTTATTAGGAAGAATGATCAAATGAAAAAAACTAAACGCATGTAAATAATATCCACACTGAAGTTTGGACAGCGGGTCAGAAACTCGTGCTGGAACGCAGTCTTTTTACGCAAGAGATGGTGAGTAAAGCGAACTATTTAGGTATTTTAATTAACAAAAAACTATTTTGGGGGGGGGGGGGTGACATTTCCTCGCCTGGCAGTAGTTTCTCCAAAGCGACCTGTCATCTCTCAGCGCAAACTGCAGCTGCGTTTGGACAGCAACAAACTCCACAAAATTATATTTTAACCCGACAGGAAACTTATCTGCTCTGGGGCAAATCAGAAGAAGAAGAAGCATCAACCCACCCCGACAGCAGAGGTGTTCGGGCGGCCTGATGTGAAAACCCCTCTGCTGCTGCAGCGCGAGGCATCATGAAACAAACTGAATTAACTTCTCTTTGTGGTTAAATATATATTTTAAACAAACAAAAGGTTGTTGTTTCACGTAGAGTTTAGATCAGGGCTAAAAAAAAAAAAAAACGCTACGGTGATCCGAATCCAACCGGACATATATTTTAGGCTAAATACCATTTAATGTGATCCCGTTTTAATTTAATCCTCACAGCTAAAATGTTCCTAAGTTTATAAAGACCTCAGCAGTTTTAGTCGTCGTGGGGACAATATCTGTGGATGTTCTGGATGTTCTGACACGGAGCAAGTTTTAACCTGGAGCAGCGGTGAGTGTCAGCGAGGGTCCGGTTCTGTGACAGCAGGACCGCACGGAGCAGTCACTGTCCGGTTCTGTAACTTCTGTTCGGACCGGTCCGTACCAGGACTTGCTTGAAAATTTTTCAGGAGCAGTTTGAAGAGCTGATCACGGACATCCACGTCTTTTTTTTTTTTCCATCACTGCCTCGAGGAAAGTTTCTGTCCTCCCGCTGCCTGCTGCAGGGGTCCGGACCTGCTGCAGGGGTCCGGACATCCTGATGTGTAAAACCCCTCAGCAACGGAGGCACATGTTCTGGTTTATGTGCACTTATGGGGACATACAGCGGAGTGAGTCGCTGAGCTTCAACTCATTTATTATTTCCTGAACACAGTAAGGCTGTGGCTGTGATCTATAATAATCATAATAATTATTATTATTATTATTATGTGGAGCCGTGTGTGTGTGTGTGTGTGTGAGTGGACATGTTTTACTGCACATGTGGGGACAATATGTGTGTGTGAGGGTGTGTGTATTTTTGGCCCGATCTAAACTACGTGACACAACAACCACAGTTTAAAACTCTTGAAGCACAAAGAGGATGTGTAAGTTAATTCAGTTTGTTTTATGACTGATAGACTCCATGTTTTCACTGTGGCTGAGGAGAAGGCAGCTTCTACCACAGCTACCATCAACAATGCTATGGCTAACTCCTGAATCTCTGCAGGGCGTGTCTCTACAGAGAGCCTTTTATATGAGCACAGTACTGTGACACGTCACGCTGTACAGCACGTCACAGGTACTTCAAACGTGGTAGTCTTTTTTAAACCCCTAGATGGCAGTACCAAGCCGTTTTTGAACAAATATTGACGATTTAAACTATTTTAGACGAAAATGTTAAATTTAGGTCAAACATAGCAAGGTATTACCCTTAAGACACAATTTGGGCAGTTTATTTGTTAAAAAAAAGTTGATTTTGGGGTGGGTTACACTTTAAACAGTACGCTCTCGGTTATAGTCACGGTTTGTCGCTTTGGTTACTCGTGTAGGGCGAGCACACACCCCTGCCAGCGGTGGTGTTTATTCTTGATACTTATGTTGTAGTATTATCCAAAAGAATATGTGGCAGTAGGCTACACTTTATAACTTGTAAAACATTGTAAATCAGAGTACAAACGATTTACAAACTAATTGGTGCGCAATGTGCACAGCCCGTGCAGAGTAGTGTGAGCAGCTGTTGTTGCATGCTCACTCACACTTTACACTACAGTACTAAACAGTACACACATTTTCCCCCTCATTCATAAAAAGCTCAAATCGGGAACTATTCCAGGGACAAGTATGCAGTTAAACATGTGTGCGCTGCTGCGGCTAATTGTTAGCACAACACTGGTGTTTACCTTTCATCACACTGAGGACCGGTCCTGCTCTTTTTTAAATCCAAACACGACAAACCCTCCACCTCCCTGCCTGTCGTCGAGCCACAGTCATCCCCAAATTTCCTCATTTTGTGGTAATTTTAGCTGGAGTTTACATTTATCTATACTCTCCTTCTGAAGTTTCCCATGTGTCCTGTGCTCATCACAGACCAGCCACAACCAAAATAAAGTGGTTCCATGTGCAACTCATGCAGCGCTAACCGATCATCCAGATAAACATGTCCGACTCAGAGGGGGAGAAAAAAAGGGCCGTCAATTTTAGGTCTATATTTTAAACAAATCCATTGAATTAATTTTAATGACCCGCGGAAATGCTAGTGCAGCATGTCAGACCCAGCAGAAAGCACAGAGTGAGCCACTGAAGGGGCTGTCACCTCTAAGTGGTAAACCCAAACAAAAGTGTGCGGTGAAGACCAGCTGGCCACAGCACAGATGTCACTCAAGGTCACCCTTTTAAATAGGGCCCAGGATGTTGCTACACTCCTGGTGGAGTGTGCTCTCACACCAAGAGGGACTGGGAGACCCCTGCTACAGCAAGCTAGAGAAATAACCTCCACAATCCAGTGGGAGAGTCTCTGTCTGAAAAGAGCCCTGCCCCTGAGTGGGTGAAGCCTGGTTTATAGTTGACACGTCGCACCGGGCATGAGGGGGTGCGCGCCAAAAGTGACACATTCGCGCCGTCCCCGCCCCTGTGCGTTGGCCCTGTGCGTTGTCCCGGTGCATGGTCGTGCACTTCCGCAATTTTGAAACTCCGCAAAGGCTGCGTGCCACTCGTCGCGACGCACAACAGGTTAGAATGTGCCGGTGCATCTGTCCATGACAACCAGATGGCACAAAACTCATGGAAGGAAATAGCAACGGCTTTAATGACTTTAAAGAAAGATCAGTTAATATGCCGGAAGACATGGTTTGGCACCGTACTGCCGTTTTCATTTTTTCACCGACATGGAACAGCGCGCAACTATAAATGCACACAGTACGTGACTTCCGAGCGCGCACATTCCACGTAGCACGAGCGAACACCCAGAGCACAACTATAACCAAGCCTTTAGCAACACATCCAAACAGCTGATCACGACCTCACATCCTATGTGCAATCAATGTAAATATGCAACGCACCTAAAGGGCACAAAGAATGCAACCTCCTTTGCTTTGAGTCTCGAGCACCCGAGTAAGATCCCAGGGAGGGATACTGGGTTTAAAAACAGGCCGTAGTTTACGGATCCCCTTCAGAAAACGCTCCGCCAGGGGATGGGCAACTGGTGTGAGCCCATCAAAACCCACATCGCAGGCAGAAATGGCTGCCAGGACTTTAATCGTGGAAAAAGAAAGACCTTTATCCAGTATCTCCAGCAGAAATGTTAAAACATCCACCACTGAGCACTGAAATGAGACAATGTGTCTAACCTTTAGGCCTTTAGATAACAAGCAGGACCTTTCAGTAGGTAGGCATGCAGCCTCCACAGTTCTGGATGTGGGTGAAATATCTCCCCCCTGCCTGAGAGAGGAGATCTGGGCGAAGAGGAAGTTGCCAGGGCTGAGCTGCCAGCAGGCTGATTGTCTCGGCGTACCATGACTTCGCTGGCTAACGAGGTGCACCAGAATCAGGGACAGACCTGTATGCGTACCCTCTCCAGTAGAAGTAGTACCATTTCCACTGGGGGAAATGCATGCAGAAGTACGTTGGGCCACTAGTGAGCCAAATGCTAAGTTCAAACCGAACGCGTTTTGAGCGGCCAAAAAGTGCAAAACGTCTCTCATTGGACGCACTATTTTCAGACCGAAGAACGCACTAGTGTTCAGACCAGAACAAGCAGTGGCTGCAGCAAGGTGTGGGGGGAGCGTGTCCTCGGCAGGTGAAATAAAGATAAAATAAAAGAAAATGGCTTTGACTTATTTGCTAAAAAGCTAGCGAACATTGCACACAGCAGATAATTAACTCACCAGATGATTTAGAGGCGATTTGTTCGGTTAGTTTCGTCACTCCAGAAGTTGCCAGCTGACGGACTTTTTTCTTTTTTTGGTCCAGAGCAGCTGATCCACATCGGTGCTGATATATCCTGCCAGAAAATCCAACTGCACACAGTCGATTTCAGGTAAAGATCTCCAGTCCGTCTGTTTCGGTTTTCAGTGGGAGACGCGTTGAGTGGTGAAAAGTTCAGATATTTGAACTCTTGCGGCGGCGGCTTCCGCAGCACCGCATGCGCGGAAAACTCTCTGCGCCCCTTCCGCCTTCATTGTGCACCGCCCAAAACGTAAGTGACACGACGCACGACCCCTAGAGGCGCATCCTCATAGACTTTGCATGTAAATTGGCCGCTCCTGCCACTCAAAATGCGTTCGGTGTGAATAAAAGAGTCCACCCCCAGTGGAGCGTTCTGATCTGTTATGGAAAAAAAACAGAGGGCAGTGGCTAAGTGATCCACTGCAGTTTCACCAAATAGATCCCATTTCTGGGCCACCACTGAGGGATGAAGCCTCCATTCCCTCACTAGAGGTCCACCCCTGGAGAGTAGATCTGGGCCCAGGATTCAGTCTTCCAGAGACATGAGTGGCCCTGATAGACAGGAAATGTACACTGCAAGAGAGTGTGAGACAGTTCCAACAGGGGAAGAGACTGAGTTCCTCCCTGTCTGTTTATACATGATTTTACAGTCGTGTTTGTTCTGATCAGAACATGTTGGTTCTTCAGAATTGGACAAAAAATTTTCAGTGCCAACAGACCCGCTAACCTAGGCAGTTTATGTGGACTCTGGACGTCGTGGAATCCAAACCCCTCTCACTGCCGCACCATCACACAGAGCCCCCCCACCCCACCAGGGAGGCGTCTGTGGATACCACCTTGCAAAAGGACACTCTCCCTATCGGTGAGCCTCAGCACAGCAGGCCGGGTTCCCTCCAAGGGCGGAGAGCCATCATGCAGGAGGCAGTTATCATTACCTTTCTGTGGCGTGGTGTGATGCACAGCCAGTGAGAGTGACACCAGCGCTGAAACCGGCATATTTTTAGCAGACTGAGTGGTACTACTGCAGTCATAGATGCCATCATGCCTATTAGCTGTAGAATGGTCTGAAAATGCAGTTTGTGTTCCAGTTGAAACAGTGAGGCAGCGGTGAAAAGCAGCTACTCTGTTCTCTGAAAGACCAGTTCTGCTTGACAGGGAGCATATTTCTAACCTGAGGAAAGAAAACTGCTGACTCGGAGTCAGAACTGAGGAATGACGGTGATGATGGGCAGTATATAGTGAAGGCGGGGCCTGTCACCTGTCGTCATCACATCATCTGCCTAAAGGCGTGATTAGAGGTGTCTTCAGCCAGGACACGCAGGGTGTGGTGTCCCATACTTCATGTGTTGTACCAAGTAAATCGACTGAAAGGGAACCAGCCTTCTTTATCAGGTTGTTTAGCCTTTTTAGGCCCCTGGCTCTGATGCTGAAAGGCTTTTCCACCACGGACTCTTCTTCACCAAACGTGACACTGATCATTGAGTGATAAAAAATAAAAAACACAATATCCAGCCATCTTTATTGCTGTTTATGCACTGAGCTGTGCGAGGGCAGAGGGAGGATCTATGATAACTTAAAGCCTGCTGCGTCTTCAGCTCGTTTATACTCAATTAGGAAAAAGACGTCCAAAATTACGCAATCTCCAACCCGTTGTCTAATGACTTACTGAAGTATAATCCAAGGTTTAGAATGTCTAGAGACTCCAACTACACAACAAAATGCCTTTTACATCTAAAAGAGTGGATTTTGCATATGTCCCCTTCAAAGTAGTATCTCACTGCACTGTGACTGAAAATAAACCATATTATATGTGTTGCCTCTAAAAATACGAATCAATCCCTACTATACAGATCTAATATGTTTTTATTGTAAGCTTTTGTATCCTGTAATTTTATTTAACCAATGAGAAAAGGGGTTTTTAGCTTTTATAATGGACAATGGGCTTGTGCTTACTGTGCCACCATCCAGCATTAGCACAGAGCAGCACCATGCAGTCTAAGGTGATATTTTGTAGGACATTCTGAATTAAACAGATGTACAAGGTTTTGCTTGCAGTCTTGTAGTGAACCAGACCTTTAGAGTTGCACTTTGAGATTTTAAATGATCAAAACATTTTTCCCGAACTGTGCAGGTGACTTATCCACAGGAGGACAGCTCAAACTTACATTTGATCGCCTTCTAGTGACTTCTGGATCTCCTGAAGAACCTCTGTAAAAATAAATAAATAAAAAAAGACTATAACCAAGCTGTTCTCTGCACATGAAATACGCAGCAGCAGCAGCTTTATCAGTGGAGGATGCTACTAACAGCAGTATTAAGTGGGATCCCATTAGGTCTGGTTCCCAGACAGTGATTGTAAAGGGAGCAGAAAGCTGATATACCAGTTTAAGGCAGCACATGATGCAATCAGAACTGAAACAAGACTACAGACACAGGCGTGCCTGCTTTGAGGACTTTTCAGATCTGGATTTCATTACATTCGGTTTTTGAGTACTCACGCTCATCATTCAGCAAAGCATGCTCCATAACGCATCTAGCTGCACTTTCTGGAACACACAGGCAGCAGGCAGAGGACACACAACAGCAGGACAGACATAACGTGTGGGTTTAAATCAGCACATCGACAACACTACATTTGAACATGCAGCATCTAAGCTGGATGCACATGCAGAATAATATATACATAAATAAACATCTTACCTGCATCCTCACGGTGTTGTGTGGTTCTGAAAAAGCAAAACAGAACATTTAATAATTCCCAGGTAAAACAAACTAAACTTTAAATTTAAACTAATTATTTGTTACCCCTCAGAGTATGTTGGGGACCATCCAGTACTACCACACCAAATCTTAGTCTAATATCTCTAAAACAGACAGTGTTATCGGCAGGTCTGCGTTTGATACGGTAGCTGAAGTACTCCTACGTCACCATAGATCAGAATTTACATAAAGTAGTGCTGGGCATAGATTAAAAATTTTAATCGTAATTAATCTCAAGATATTTTTATGTGAATAATTTTTTTTTTTTAGAAACGATCACTCTCCTATGGCTGAAAGTGTACATTTGTATGTTGCAATACATGTGCGACACACCACGTACATTTTTCTTTTGTTTTTCATTTTAACTTCTTATTGCTTATTGTATTTTTTTCCCGACAACAGGGGCCTCCTCTATCTGGAACACTTAAACAACGCACGCTAAGTCCAAGTAAATCAAACTTTTGTGAAGTACATTCAACTCTGTACAGAACAAAGCACTCAATGCGAATATTTCATTGATTAAGATCGGGAGTTAGCGTGCGTTGTTTAAGTGTTCCCTTTATTTTTTGAGCAGTGTGTATCTATCTATCTATCTATCTATATATATA
>NW_013952471.1:1000375-1000836 GCF_001266775.1 Austrofundulus limnaeus
ATATATATATATATGGGGCGGCTGTGGCGGAGTGGTTAGGGGAGTCGTCTTGGAACCGGATGGTCGCCGGTACGATACCCCGTCCAGCCGTTTCAGTCATTGTGTCCTTGGGTAAGATACTTCACCCACCTTGCCTAATTACTGATGGTGGTCAGAGGGTCCAGTGGCGCCGGCGCAGGGCAGGCCCACCTCTGTCAGTGTGCCCCAGGGCAGCTGTGGCTACAATGTAGTTTGCCATCATCAGTGTGTGAATGTGTGAATGTCTGTAAGTGTAAAGTGCTTTGGGGTCCTGAGGGACTTGATAAAGTGCTCTATAAGTTCAGTCCATTTATCATTTATCATATATTTCATATATGAAAGGTGCATATTAGTGATGGTAGTGTAGGTGAATTGTCCAAGTGATTGATAACATCATGATGTGTTATACAGTCTAACTGATGACATCATGATGTGTTATACAG
>NW_013952471.1:1003559-1009927 GCF_001266775.1 Austrofundulus limnaeus
CTGTGTGATGCCATCATGTCAATATGGACCAAAATCTCTGAGGAATGCTTCCAGCACCTTGTTGAATCTATGCCACGAAGAATTGAGGCAGTTCTGAAGGTAAAAGGGGGTCCAACCCGTTACTAGCGTGGTGTACCTAATAAAGTGGCCGGTGAGTGTATTTAAATTTCCGCAGATTTGACGCCATGTTTACTTTCTTTGACATTGCTATTTGTTTCAGAATTTGTTTCTAACTTTCTTTTAAAACGAAAAATACAGAGAAGTTTGCTATAATGGATGAAATCAATATGGCTGGGGGGAGCCCGTAACAAACCATCTTTTTTCTCCCCATTCTGCACAAAATTTAACTGAGTCAAATATGTTTAAAGCATTTTGGGTACTGTTTTATATAAAATAGGGGCAATGCATTCTCAAAAACTTTAAATAGGGGAAAGCAAACCAGTCTTTTTCCTTTTTCTCCCCCAAGCTGGTCAGCAGAACCGCCTTCTGTTTGTTTATGCTGGTTTTAAACTGAAGTGATATTCCGGGCTCGAACTGCTCAGGTGGTTAGACAGTTTACTGCTGCAGAACTTACAGGTAAGTTTACTTCCTCCCAGCCTACCATTAGGAAATCAGGCATTAACATACGTTTAAAAAAATTGCCATTAAGCATCAGCTGCTTTAACGCGTGCCCAGCACTACAATAAAAATAAATGTTTAGAAGTGGATAATGGATGCCTCACTACATGGCTTCCTATGAATTTCTATAGCAGGTATCATTAATAGGTGGTGTACCTGTGAGCAGATGTAGCTCCATCAGGTTCTGCTCGGTGCTGGTTAGATGAGCCTAAATGAAGCGGTGCCTCCACCAGACAACGAGGCTCAACCAGGAAGCGAGTGGACAAGGAGAAGCGTTCAAACTCCGATGGAGAGATCAGGTAGAAGCCTGAAGGAGGACAGCAGGGAGTGTCAGAGCTGTCAGAGCTGGGAACAAACAGAGTGCAGTCTGTTTACCTTGGCCATGCTTGGTGAAGACACACGAGGCGATGCCGCTCACGTCCTCTCGTCGAATACACGGGTAATGAACCTGCATCTTCACATGTGGCAGTGACACCACATGCACATCACCCTGATTGGTCAGGAAGACTAGGGCGCTCTCGGCATAATCCTCTGTGCGATTGCTGCCAAACCAGGCTACTCCCACCCTCCGGACCCTGGACCCATCTACAGCAGTCAGCTTCAGCTTCATCTTTGAGCTCACCTTGGGCAGCGTGAACACCTGCACACAGAGCAACACTTCAACAACACAAGCGGGCAAAGTCAGGTCTGGAGTCCAGTTCAGACTGCTAGCAGAGAATATTTCAGATTAAGGATAAAATCTTGAAAATTTTAGTTGAATTATTTCAAAATATAATCAGCTTAGTTTATTTATATAGTGTCAAGTCACAACAAATGTCTCAGGACACTGTACAAAAGAAAGTGAGTGAGAGAGAGCAGCATTTCCCCTGGCCTCACGGCCACCAACGAGGCGGCTCGTCCCTCCAAGAATTTCATAGCATGTAGTCATTTTTATTTAAAGGGATCCCTGATTAGTTGTAACATTAGACTTTATTTAATGAACATATATTTTAACTGTAAAATAAAGAATGTATAAATACTGTAGGATGTTCAGTTTTGTACATTTTTTAAAATATATTTTAACACGGACGGAGCCATTTTATTTACACACAAAGCTTTCTGGGTAAATGATGACGTGGATAGGTCCTCGGTGCGAGGCTGCTAGCGAGCTATATCCACCCTGAAGGTTAATCTTGGACAATATCTGACGATCGACTCTTTTAAATGAAACCAGAGAGCGTTGACAGAGAGGAGAAGGTAGAAATGACTCAGCCTGGAACTGAAAATATGGATGGAGGACAACAGAGCTGCTTCATGGAAGAACAACCTCAGATTAGCCTGTTAGCCTTTGTGCTAGCACTGATGCTATATTGCCTTATATGTATTAGCTTGGTGCTAGCGCGACAAACAAGCTAACCTGTTGTCCTCCATCCATATTTTCAGTTCCAGGCTGAGTCATTTCTACCTTCTCCTCTCTGTCAACGCTCTCTGGTTTCATTTAAAAGAGTCGATCATCAGATATTGTCCAAGATTAACCTTCAGGGTGGATATAGCTCGCTAGCAGCCTCACACTGAGGACCTATCCACGTCATCATTTACCCAGAATGCTTTGTGTGGAAATAAAATGGCCCCGTCCGTGTAATATATTTTTAAACTTTGTTTAAAAATGATAAAAATGAAACAGTCTACAGTATTTTTACAGTCTTTATTTTACAGTTAAACAAACGTTTATTAAATAAAGTCTAATGTTACAACTAATCGGGGATCCCTTTAAATAAGGCCAACTCAAGTCGAGAGCTACTTTTGCGCCCCTCCATATCCACCTCTCGCCAAACTTGGGGGAAAAATTAGCACAAACAATTTAATTAGGCCACCAAGGACCATGAATTGTCTAAAGTGTTACAGAAACAAACAAACAAACAAAAAAGTGGCGGGTAAAAAGTTTGAGTGGCCGGTACAAATCTTTTTCTACCAGCCACTGTGGCTGGTGGGGAAAATTTTTAATTACCACCCCTGATCTGAATGCATCGGCTTAATGAAGATGTCCTCTCTTTGCAGCACCTTTGGCCTACTGAAACTGCTGCTACCAGATATGCAAAATGATTATATGGTCCTGTTCCAACTTTTACAAGAGTTGCTGTTACCATCAAATTATCAAAGCAAGTAAAATGCCTCACTTTCAACATTTCATATTTGTCTGGACTATAGAAAATAAAACATTGCTTTAAAATACCAAAGCAATCGACACCATGACATTTTTGAAACTGGGCCTGCGTTTCTCATTACCTGACTGAGGCTGAAGTAATCTCAGTGTGATTCTTTAAACTGACCTTAAACTGCTCTTCTGATATGACCACCAGGTTGTGTGAGCCATGCATGTCAGGGGATCGAGCCAGGTCATGTGCCACCTCCAGAGGCTCGGGGAGGGGAGCCCCGTGGCCGTCCAGCACAACTACACCAACAACAGGGGCACGGTGCATCAGCTGGATCTCTTTGGCTGGAGGTAAAAATTTAAACGTTAGTAGAAAATGCCAAAAGTGAGAGAACAAGTAATAGTAGGGCTGGGCGATAAATCGATTTAATCGATTAATTCGAATTTTCCATTTATAAAGATTTAATTTTTGGAAAATCAAGATTTTTTCTCACCAGTGCACTCTGGGGCTTCTGTAGTTCAGAGGTCAGCCCACCTGTCCCTCAAGACGCTTGGTACATGACGTGACAATATGGCAGCTAGCAAAGAGGATCTACCTCCTAAAAAAGTCACTAACAGTGTTTACATCCAATTTTAATTCGAATTTTGAGCGAATTTTAATTATTTCAAAAAAGGAAAAATTAAGAAATGCGAATCAGACGGAGTTTCCATCAACTGGCTTGAAGCGAATCAATTACACCATACGCATGTGCGTAGTAAACAGGAAGTAACCGTCGCTAAACTGGCAGGGTCCACACATCTCAGGATAATGGAGAGAAGTTATCAGGAACGTGTTGCTACTATCAGGAAAGTTGTAATTATTCTGTTATCAACTAGTTTTGGTGATGTTACTGCTGTCTGGAGACGTAGAGAAAGAAATGCAATTTTCTTCACGTTACAGGATTACTGAGAAAACACAAACAGTGGGAGGAGGGTTCTGCTGCCAGTCGCAGCTGCAGCCGACCCAAAACTGGTACCGGTACCGGGGAACAGCCGATCAGCTACGTGAGGTAAATGTTCGCTACGTCACAACTTATTCAGCAAAAGTGTTTCCATCTCTCCTTTTGCACATTAAGTGTTTTTCGAAAAACCCAAAAACCACCTCAAGCGAGCGTAAAAACTTTTTAGCGAATTGAGGTTTTTTTTTCTTCGAATTTTGCTGTTTCCATCTGACTTTTTTTCGCATTTTTAATGCGACACTTCTAAGTGTGCATCAAAAAGCCTTGATGAAAACACGGTTACTTTTTCTTCAGTTTTCTGGAACTGGTTAGGTTTTGCAACCTCAGACTTGGAGCAACAAACACCTCACTGCAAAATCTATTTACAGACTCTTGCAACAAAAAGCAGGAGTACAACAAATTTGTTTTGACACATGAAACAGAGGCACTCCATTAAGTGGGAAGCAAAATCGATCAAGTACCCCCGGCTGCAGACTGCGGATTAGGATACTAGACGGGGTCGGACGTCCAATGGGTGTGGTCATGGCTTGTAGGGAAGTTTAACAGGAGGCTTAAAAAACTGGGCGTGGTTAATTTTGGTATTTAGCATCTGGGGTTGGTTAATTTTAGAGTTGAGGGCGGAATCAGACGTCCGACCCCGCCTGTTATCTGACCCCGCCCCATGCCGCGGTCTGCAGCCAAGGGTTACTCAAATCGATCAAAATCGAATTTGGGATGAAAAAATCAGATTTTTTGGGGGGGGGGGCCATATCGCCCAGCCTTAACGGTGAGTTCACAAAGTTTGGGTCTCACCTGGTTGTGCAGTGACAGGTTCATCTGCTCTGTGCTCTACAGTAGGAAGGCGGAGCATGTACGCATACACAGCACCACCATTAGTCCCCGCCCAGAGAGAGGGAGTGTTATGTGAACCTAGAAGAAAATCAAGAGCTGTGGACAAAAAATCTGTTCTTCGTTTGCAATTATCAGTTTCAGAAAAACTCACTGTCAGAGAGGAAAGTGTCAGCAAAGTAGAGCGTTCGTACGAGGCCGGTGAAGGAGTCGTCTGAGGAACGAGCCTCGATCTTCCTCTGGACGGGGGCCAGCTCCATCTCAGCCAGCTCGGCCTCAAGACGAGCGTTCGCCTCCTGGAGCTGAAGCAGGAAGAAACCAGGAGATTGACAGCATCAAAGTATAGAACCAGGATAAACAAACAGGTGGTAATGACGGTTCAATTTATTAGTTTAGGGCTGAAACGATTCCTGGAGTAACTCGAGTAATTCGATTACAAAAAATCCTCGAGGCAAATTTATCTGCCTCGAAGCTTAAAAAAATACGTTATAATCAGAGCACTTTCGTCCGCCCGTAATGTTATTTGTGTTACACACAATGCTACGATGTTAGCGCTTCTGCTAACAGTTACTGCCGACGTGTCACGCGTGTATGCTTGCTAAGCGCTATATTTAGCTTTAGAAGAAGATGAAGAGTGCCGAAGCGAAACGCCCCAAAAAAACCAACAAATTATAAAAAGTATGGGAACATTTAAAACTAAACAGAAAAGACGACAACGTGCAGTACGCTTCACATCCGTTTCTGCACCGGAACAAAAACACTGCTGCATGTTCCGAACACGTCCGGAGTTAACAGGTATCGTTCACGTTACCTTTGGTTACCTAAATCTGTGCTAATCTGTCAGGTTACAGATGAACAAGGAGGAGGTATATTTATGCTAACGTTATTTGTGCTGACTAATCATGGTGACCTGGCAGGGTTTTATTAAACAGTGTGTAAGTTGTGTGATTAAAAACAAGACTTACTGTAAGTTTGTCAGATAAAAATAAAAACACAACAGATTGACAGCTTAAGCTGAAACACGTATTTGTTGATATGTTTTTATCTTAGTTTAAATGATACTTAATGATACTTAAATGAAACATAATTGTATTTCTCATAAAATAAGCTTAAATAATTACTGCAGAACATGACAATTTTTTTATATCCTATTACTCGATAAATCGTCAGAATAATCGATAGATTAATCGACTACTAACATAATCGTTAGCTGCAGCCCAACCATCAATATTTGTATTTTAAAAAAAATTGTGTAGCACCTTCCCACAATGCCTTGCATTGACCAAAGTGCTTCACAAGAAATAAAAACAATAAAAACAGGTTACAATAAATCAGTGCAAGTTAATAACAACCACAATAAAAAAGGTAAATAAATATAAAATACTAAAATTTAAACATCAAAAGCTTTTTTAAATAGCTAGGTCTTAAAGAGTAACTTACCCCAAAATCAACTTTTATCTAAAATGTGCCCCAAGGGTGTGCCCACCTTTTTATTTATGACTAAAATTCAACATTTTGGTCTAAAATTGTTTAAATCTACAATACTGGGTCTAAAAACATGTTTGTGCTGCTCCCTTTGGGTTCAACTATGGCTACTACATTTGAATTTCGTTATTTGTTCGAAATGTACTGTGTAACGTCTCACAGTACTGAGCACAGTACTGTGAGACGTCACAGTACTGAGCAAAGTACTGTGAGACGTCACAGTACTGTGCTCAGTACTGTGAGACGTCACAGTACTGTGCTCATATAAAACGCTCTCTGTAGAGACACGCCCAGCAGAGATTCAGGAG
>NW_013952471.1:1011348-1016378 GCF_001266775.1 Austrofundulus limnaeus
TGGTTCTTTGTGCAGCGCCCCCACAGGTGAGGGCGGAAACCGCTTCTTTACAGGGTTTAGTTCGGCTGAGAAAGTGCAGTGTGAATTCAAACCGCACCAACAGAAAATGTAAACAAAGCTTGCAGTTTTGGTCCCCAATCGAACCGAGTCTGCCGGACTATCAGGTGTGAATACAACCTTAGTCTCCTGTTTGAATTAAGATGCTTTTGGATCTGATAAGTGTTTTTAAATTCTGCATTCACACTGAAAGACATTTAGTTTTAGGATGTTTTCCTTCTTAAAAAGATGGTAACCATCTGTAATAAAACGATAAGGTGATAAGTCCAAATGATTTCAATTAAAAGAAAAGACACCTGGTAAAACTGTGAAAAAAAGGTGTAAATTCTGTGAATGTGTAATTCTGTGTGCCATGTCTTACTTGATGAGAACGGTGTTCTTTTGTTGGTAATCATATAAGCCAAAGCCATGGCTGGTACCAAAGGCAACCAGCTTCCACTCAGAGTGCAGACTGAGGGCAGTGACCACAGCAGGAGGCTGGCACTGAACCAGAGTAAAGGGCTGAAAGCCTGGGGGGAACTGCACCGGTTCCTCCCGCACGTCCAGCTGAGTGTGGCCCTGATAGACAACAGATTCAGTTAAAAATTAAGAGTTAAAATTCACCTCTAGAGCTCCTGAGAATGTGTTGGAAAGGCCCACAATGACATTCAAAAGAGGTCGAGTTCAACTCTTATTTTGTGAGACAATTTGTCACGCAGACTTCCTGAACACGTTCAAATTTCATGTGACCATCCAACATGGGGAGATTTTTGATCCACGAGCCGAGTCTGTGCTGTAAAGTCTGCTGAAATATCTCCAGAACTGACTCCAGGCCTGCTGCTCTGCTAGCTGGCTGCAAACTGTGAAATGGATTACCTGAACTGAGGAGAGTCTCAGTGAGACACAGAGGAATGAGGCACCCATTCGCTCACGAAATCCACTCCAGTTTGCAGCCAGCTAGCAGGCAAGCCAGTGAGGTATATTTACTAGAGGAGCTATCACGTGACTTTGGGTATGCTAAACGCGACTCCATCTTGACACAGTCATTCAACCATTGAACACAGACACACAATCCCGTGTCACTGTGCAGCGTTCGCTTGCAGCAGTCGTAGTGGAAAATGATCGGACCTCATAACATTTCATCTGTAATTTTTTTCTTTTAAAGAAAAAGTCTATGTTTAGCATTGTGTTTGTTCAGAATTAGTACTGACAAGAAATGGATCAAAATCAGTTGTGAACTACATGAAATCTGCGACTGCTGCAGGGTGAAATTAAACTTTTTGTTTGTGTGTTTGTTTTTGTATTTCTGTTGAGTCAAGGTGTGCCATTAAAACAAAGACAGAAGTGTTGATTTGCACTCCTGATTGCTTACTAAAGTTTATTTTATTTGCTTAATAAAATTTATTAAGCAAAAGAAAAAAGAAAGAAAAATAGCCTGACATTTGCTTTGTGGATTGCTTATTAAAGCTCTGTAACAGTAAATATATTTATTTTTCACATTTTATGGACAACAACATGGAGCACATGTACAACACATGGATCTCACCAAAACTTGCTCCCTTTGCTATGAACAACATTGCAGGTTTTATGGTGCGTCAGATTGTAACTGAGGTGTGTTGTGATGTGTGTAAATCATCTTTGGTCTCTAATGCTGTCCAACAATATGATGATTTGTATCAGCTGCTTCAAATGAAAAATAAAGGTGGGCTTGTTACACCCTCARAAGGTGTAGTGCACCTTTTAACTGCAGCAGAAAAAGGCATCAGGCTTTTCATGAACTTTTCTAAAGCAACAAATGTCTGCTCCCGACACACGGTGTTGGTCTGTGTAAAAAATGAATGTGGGGATATGGATCCACTGTGCCTCAGAAAACATATAGTGGAGTCTCAATATGGCATGGACAACCATTACTTTGACCTCATCCAACTCCTGGTGACCAGTTACTACACCATCAGACAGAAACATGTTGTCAGATTACACACCTCAGATTAAAAAAAGAGTCTGTTCATCAGAAACTGACTGAGCTCATTCTCTTCAAAGGACAATAATTAAACTATACAGAAAAAAACACTAAAAATACAGTAAAGTACAGAATAACTATGGACTTGCATTTATTTTACAAATGATTGTCAGTCTTATTATTGAACACAATTTTGTTTTAAATTTATTTTTTTAGTTTATTGTGTGTTTCTAAACAATGTTTTCAAAATGATGCTTTAAGCCTTGGTTTTTGTATTGTACTTTGACAAAGTAATTTTAGTATACTTTCTTTTACTTGTTTTGACTATATTGTTAATAAAAATAACTTTTTTTTGTTAAAATAATATGGTAAAATAAACTTTTTCTTTCAACTATCTATGTGTGTGTATGTGTTATAGAGTACATGTAAATCAGGGCTACTCTAAAAAGAAAAACCTGTTAATCTGGTATAAGTACTCAGCATTGTTTACATCATTTGAATTAGGGGTCGACCGATACATCGGCCGGCCGATATTTTTGGCCGATATTCGCGTTTTTTCCTTGTATCGGTATCGGCCGATACACTGGCCGATCCGTTCTTTGGGTCATGCGAGCGCATGTGTCCGCCCCTTCCCCCAGGGAGAGCGCAGCAGCTAATGTTGTGAGACAGAGTGCTAACAACAACAAGGGTGAGTTATGAACTATAAATGTGTTTTAACTGTATAATTTAACTGTTTCTACCCTCTTTGTTGGAATATGAGGGAAGAGAGAACAGCTGTGTTTGTTTCTTTTTCAGACGGGAGCGCTGCGACATGTTTTACTTTCACTTTCACACCGCACTGTAATCAGCGTGTCTGCGTTGTTTTTCTTTTTAAAAATGCTGGAGCTGCTCACAMGAGGCATAGAAAAACACCTCTATTGTTCTCCCTGCTGGATTATAATAAAAAAGCTTTCGGTCTTTTCTCACTGAACGTTTTAGCGAGCGCAGCCGTCCACCATCATGTGAACCAGACACTGCTCACATCACGTTTACTGGGACCGCAGTGGTGATGCTGGTTCTCTTCGGTGTACATTTCAAACTGTGATCTAAAGTTAACGTCAGCTGTTTTAAATGCATTTTTTGCCTGGTGTTAAAAACYGGAGCAGCAGACTGAGGCAGAGAAGCTGTGAGCGCTGTGTGTGTGAAGTCCTCACAAAGATAGCAAGATGTATGTGTGTCTCTTCTTTTTCTCTGTGTTGCTCTGACAGTTTTATTTAGGCTTGTTGCTGTTTTTGCATCAAAAATGCTGGGATATTAAAACATAGCCGTTTTATTTTTTGTAAAAAATATTTTAATCTGATTAATATACAAATAAAAACAGAACATTTAGCACTAGATAAATGTTTTGTTTGTTTGTTTTGTTTTAAATTAAGACTTGTGTAACATTTGTTATCATTCTTATTTTTATCACGTTAATGGAGGAATATAAAGCAGTATCGGCTTCATTAATTGGCCAAATATCGGCTGCACGTATCAGCGTATCAGTTAGACTGATGTTTAAAAAATCGGTATCGGCCTTCAAAAACCTGTATCGGTCGATCTCTAATTTGAATAGCCCCATCCGTTTAAGTAGACTGTTTCAAGATGGCGTCGCATTTAGCATATCTAGACCCCAGCCTATTGACGGGGGTAGGCTCTTTTCTTCACAACATGACTGTGTGTTTAAAAGTAGAGACTCTGGACTATTCACCATTTTTAAAATTGTGTTGATAGGCCAAGTAAAACCAGAGTTATGATAAAGAATATCCAACACATTTTATTTCTGTACATGATTATCATTTTGAAATGTGTTGCTGCAGTGCGAGCAGAGCGCAAGGCAACAGGAAACACGGGCAGACTCATGGAGAAAACACTCCATCGCTCTCAGCATTCTCTCCATCCGAACAAACTATCTCGTCCTTTCTGACCGAGGCACGAAGTTATTTGTTGAGTGTCAAAAATTCTGCAGCAGGTCAAAGAAAAAGCCGCTAAAGTTGAATATGGTTTGGCAGCAATGGAGAGCTAGAGTGAGTAATATGTTTGAGAAATCTGTGATATTTAGCATGTTTGGATTTTATCAATAATATTACGAGTCAAAACAATGAAGTGATGTGTGAATGTGAAACTACAGCTTCTGTATGAGGAGGAGGATGAAGGTTGGATAAATTTGTTTGCATATTTATGAACGCTGCTGTTTCTATCTGTATTCTAACTTCTATAAAAAACAACAGTATTGATCATTTTTAAATAATAATTGTGATTATAACGATGACAATAATGATAATAATAATAGATCTTTGGCATCAGAATGATATTGGCATCGTCCCATATGGCATCCAAAATTCTGGTATAGGATCGGAAACGAAAAATATGGATTATGTATCCCGAATACTGGCTTATAACAAAACCGTCATATCTGAATCAATTGAGGAAAGTAACAAAAAGTCTCAAGAAAAAAAAAAAAAGAAAAAAAAAGTTATTTTCCCTTATTTGTAGAACTTAACTAAAATCCATTTAGATTTCTAGTGTCACTATAAAAATTCAAAAGAGGTCTTTACCTTCCAGCGAAAGCCCTCCTGGCCCTGCAGCAGATCTACAACTTTGGCCTCCACGGTCTGCTCTGCTGACTCATCATTCAGCTCCAGCACTAGAATCTGTAACGACAAACCAGTGAAGCAGACATGTTACAATTATGTGTAGTGGAAAATAATCTGTCTAATTATGAATAATAGCCTAATCTGTTAAAGAGTGGTGATGTAATACAGGTCTTTAAGGTTGTGGCAACCTGAAGTTGCACAAATTTAGTTTGATTGTTTTCACCTGTTTGTTTTCCACTGCCGACACTAATTGTTAATTCTGGTCACCTGTGTAAGCCACAAGGACTTTCACCTTTAAATGAGATATATCATGCGAAATGCATTTTTTTTTGCACTTATAAACTATTTTTTGTGCAATTATAGTGTCTAGGAGTGTAGAAAACTTTAATTTATTCTGTCCAGTTACTGCAAAGATATTT
>NW_013952471.1:1017783-1024946 GCF_001266775.1 Austrofundulus limnaeus
GCTTTAAACACACTCATCTAAAGAAGAAAGTTTATTTCTTTTTGTTAAATCAAATGAAATAACTTTCTGTGAAAATAGTAATTGTATATTTTTGTGCATTTCAGCTCCTGACTGTGAAGTTTTTTTTGTACGCATTACAATAAGAGGAAACGAGAAACCATGGATGACTACGGAGGTGTGAGCCCTCCTGAGATCAAGAGACGTAGCTTTTAAATCTGGAGACAACAATGCCCTCAGAACGGCTACAACCAGGCTGAACAAAGAAATCAGACTAGCTAAAAGGGCCCACGGACACTAAATTCAAGACCACTTCCAGGACTACAGAGACAGCAGGAGCCTGTGGCAAGGAATCAAAATCACAAATTACAAGACCACACCACATTCCTGCGATGTAAACACCGACTTCCTGAACCAACTGAACAAGCATTTTGGACGGTTTGAGGCTCTCAACAACACGCCGGCGGTAAAGGCAACTGGAGACGAGGAAGAACAGGTTCTGTGTCTCAGCTCAGCTGAAGTCCTCCGCACTGAGAGGGATCAACCCGAGGAAAGCTGCTGGTCCTGACCAGATACCAAGCTGTGTGCTTAAAGAGTGTGAAGAACAGCTGACGCATGTTTTTACAGACATTTTCAACATCTCCCTGCGTCAGGCTGCAGTTCCATCCTGCTACAAAGAGTCTGCAATCATCCTGGTTCCTAAAAAAATGGCAGTAACATCCTTGGATGACTACCGCCCAGTAGCATTAACACCAATAATCATCAAGTGCTTTGAAAGGATGGTCAAAGATCACATCACCACCATCCTCCCAACATCACTGGATCCACTCCAATTTGAATATCGCTCAAACCTTTTTAACAGACAGACCACAATTCGGAGGAAACAACAGGTCAGACACCATCATGCTGAGCACAGGCGTCCCCCAGGGATGTGTTCTCAGCCCCATGCTTTAAACCCTGATGACCTACGACTGCTGTGCCAAATACAAGACGAACCACATCCTTAAGTATGTGGATGACAACAGTGGTGGGTCTCATCCAGGATGGGGAGGACAAACACTACAGAGAGGAGGTGGACCTCTTTGTACAATGGTGTGGCAACAACAACCTGCATCTAAATGTGGAGAAAACAAAAGAACTGGTGATCGACTTCAGGAAGAAACAGCCTGAGGACAGCCCGCTCCTCATCAACAACACTGCAGTAGAGATCGTCCCACACATCAAGTTCTTGGGGGTCCTGTTGCTAATACTCTCAGCTGGACACTGCACACCAACCACATTGTGAAAAAGGCCCGGCAAAGACTTCACTTCCTGTGCAGGCTCAAGAGAGCACACCTGAAAACATCAATCCTCACAACAACAACAGAGGCACCATTGAGAGCGTACCCATCAGCTGCATCTCTCTGAGGCACGAGAGCAGCAACACCTCTGACAGAAAGGCACTGGGGAGAGTGGTGAGGTCAGCTGAGAAAATAATTGGGGTCTCGCTGACACCTATTGGAGAACTGGCCAAACAACGCTTTCTGTCGAGGACAATCAGAATCATCAAAGACCCCACTCATCCCAGTCACAGCATGCTCTCTGTCCTACCCTCAGGCAGAAGATACCACAGCCTGTCCTGCAGAACAGTGAGGGTCAGGACAGCTTCTTCCCCACCGCCGTCAGACTTATGAACACTGCATAAATAACCAAGTCTGACTTACAATCTCATCTACCTGCTCAGACTTACTCTGTTTTAATCTGCTCAGCTACTGATCGAACACTCCTTTAACTTTATCTCATTTACCTGTTCACTGTTTTGCACACATAATGTTGCACATTGCACWAATGCACACATACTGTTATATATTACACAAAGCAAATGTACACACCTTACTACATTTATTTTATTTAAACCACCTCTACCTCGATATTGATCTGGATTCTACCACTCTATTTCTACTTCACTCCTCTTCTAAGTCACTTCACTTTGTTTAATTTTTGTATTTTGAACTCTACATTGCTTTATAGTTTGTCCAGCTGTTTATATCCTGTGCTAATATGCATCGTAATTTCATTCTACGGTGCATCTCTGATGTTATGTTAAATGACAATAAAATAATTTGAATCTGAATCAGAGTGCATATCAGTGGCCATCTTAAACTGGGATGACTAAAAGTTGTTCAGTTGTATAACCAGTCATTTTTAAACTTATTTCTTCACCCTATAAACATTGCCAGGTCTGCAGTAAGACTTATGTACAGAAGAAGAATTTATTAAATTAATAATGAACGTTTTCAAGAAAGTTACATGCTCCACTAGAAGCATGAAAACACTACTGAATTGCAGTCACGTCCCCTTGCCTCTTTAGCTTGAACCTACCCCAAAACCAGATAAAATAATATCATCCTTATTTTTAACAACAGTTTTTAAATAGGGTTCCATACTGTGCTTGATGAAACTCAGGTACCATGCAGCTGTGTGACTGATTGCCTGAGACAAACATGTTTGTCATCTGGTCCATGTAATCACTTGAAATAACAACATTTTACTAAATAAGCAATGGAATGCTGTTTTATCTGAAATTAGACATTAAAAATGTACTCTGTATTTTGGACAAAAAATATCTATAAATTTGTAATCATGTTTTAATGTTAATCTGCCCACTATTGTTGGTTTTAATGGTAAAGATACACAATAAAAGTTATAGTTCATTACCCTGATTAACAAAACTCAATGTCAAAATACTATTGGAATTTAATTATAAACACTAATAAAATTTGTTTTATTCATTTGGTCATTCTTTAACTGCCTCTGAACATGCACATCCTCTGGCCTCACCTGCATGTTAATACTTCCTAAAAAAACACAGTTAAATTGTACAAAGACTATTTTTTAGAATATTTTGAGAAAATTTTATATATACACAAACTAGCTCCGTGAACTTTTGTTTTAACTAGTTCCTTTTTTCAAGGTGGGATCAGCTTTAGTCACCTGTCCTGCAGTGCCGGCTACAGTCAGATAACCACTGTATTTACATAGATGAATCTTCTGAATGCCCAGCCTCGGATCATCACTGTAAGGGTCAAAACAACCGACCTGAAACCAAACAAAGAGAAAATTATTGCACTAAAACAGAACAGAAACATGCATTTTAACCAAGAGGAAATTTTAAAAAATACTGCAGTAAAGAAAAAAAAACTGTTATGAAACAACTTAATTCTAAGTCAGGCTTCAAAAACGCACAAAGTTTTTTTGTAAAGACTTTGTAATGCAGGACATGTACAGATTTCATTTAAATCTAGGCTCCATTTTATTTTATTCAGTGTATCTATACGATGTCAGTTCACAACAAAAGCCAATTCAGGTGTATATACAAAAGAAAAAAAAATCATAAATCTATTTCAGATCAAGACTCAAATCAATATGAAGACAATTCACATAAATAAAATAACTACATACACAGTAAATTATTAAATACTGGTTAGTTAGTTATATTTTTAATAGGGCTGTCAAATGATTAATATTTTTAATCTGAATAATCCCAAAGTAGCTGTGTATTAAATTTAAGATTAATCATGATTAATTCACATTTCTATTGCATATTGATAAAATAAATTACTTGAGTTATTAATTAGTTTTTAATTTTTTTATTTAGAAAACAAAATTGATGCTTAGACATGATTTTTTGAATGTAAAACAGGACCTAAAAATGCTCCAAACATGTTTGAGTCAGTTACATTTTGTGCAGAATAATGAGGTTAAATCAAGAATTCAAGGATTTTTATTTCAAATGAGGACTACATGAAAGATTTACACTAAGGTCACAGTTGTCAGCAAAACATAAATAAATAAAATAAGCCATAAGAAGACAGAAAGAAAGAAAAAACTGTTCATAATGTGTTACACATGGAGTTTCTTATTTATTTATTTAACCTTTATTTATCCAGGTAAACTGTTTGAGAACCACTTCTCATTTACAAACATGACCTGGCATGATGCACTGAGTGCATTGTAATATACAAACCTACATATTCAGCCAGAGTAAAGTGACTGTAAAGTTTAATCGTGATTAGGACTTTTAATCTATGCCCATGCAGCACTAAAATTAATCTGAGTTAACTCGATTAATTTCACAGCCCTAATTTTGAACTGCCTGTAATTGATGCCACATTCAGTATAGACGAGCTCTTAGAAATGAGGAAAATATGATGTCACACAGCATATTGACCCATTTATCCTTGAAGAAAATGATGATTGATTGTAACTTAACCTTGTGAACTGTAAAAGAGTGTTTTTAGACCAAACCTTCCTGAACGGTGGCCACTCCCCCTCAGCACTTTGGTTCATGTTGTCATTGGGGTCGGCGTCAGTATGAAACACTGGAGCTGTACTCAGCTTGTACAGAGGATACAGGCAAACTCCCGATGCATCCCAGAAACGTACTGTTCCATCCTCATGTCTGCAGGAATAAAGAAAATAACACAGTTCAAGTGGTCCACAGATGTGCTGACTTGTGTAGAACATGCAACAGTACCAACCCTGTGAGCAGGAGGTCTCTTTGTGCAGGATCAGGGGCCAGGTTTTTACCTCCTATTATTGGCCAAGGCTAAGGGGAACAGGAGGAAACACTGATAACCCAGAACAACAGTAAACAAACTACAGCTAGCAAATGTGACCACCATCACACAACTACATGCAGCCAAGATGTGTACACTCAGTTATGGGTTAATGTTTGGGAAAAATTAAAATTACAATTTAATCACAAGTTCAAGACTTGTTGAACTCAGAATGACATTTAATAAAAATTTTTTAGCAGATTAACAGTTTCAGAAAGATTAAAAATGTCCTAAAAGAGGTTAGTCATTAGTCACATTATTTCTTTTCTTCATACTCTGTGTTCTGTGACAGCGGCCATGGCTGACGATGAATTGTTTCTGCATATTGTTGCGCGTTCATAAGAAAAAAGCACCTCACACCTTTTAAACCAGATTTGTGAAGAGAAATGAATTGTAGCCCTTTTCATTTACATGTAGTAAGTGGTGTTTTTCAAACTCATGATATTGTGAGATCTTGTAAGATGTGTTAAGCACTCTGAACATGTGCTGAGAGCAATGCTCATCTATTACCACACCAAATTACACCTCACTGACTGTAATTCTAGTGTTTCCTAAAAGGTCGGTTAGCTTTGACAGCCATCTTAAATTGGGATGACTTCAAAAGTTATTTACCGTATTTATTCGTGTATAATACGATCTTATATATAATACGACCCCCCTATTTTTATCTTAAAAAGCATAAAAAACGTAATTCTCATCCTACCTCTAATTTCATAAGGAGTTCGGAATTTTTCAGCCTTTGCATTCTTAAAATTATCATTTGACTGTTGTATCAGTTTTTAATTTTATTTTAACAACATATGTACTAAAAGGTACACAGCAACAAATGTATAACTACAACAAAAACTATCAAATGTTCAATTGTTAACTGGTGTGGTATAACAAACAGAGCTGTGTGGCTCTAACAAGTGTGGATGAAGCTGAATCAAAGTCTTCAAAATCAGGCTCACCATCATCAGTATCATTAAAAGTTTCTGGTATTCCTCCTCTGTAATAAAGGCATCAGAATCCCACTCAACAACAATCTCATCCTCTGTCTCGCGAGCGCCCCCTCTGGTGGGAAAACTTTTTTCAGGTAGACCAACTTTTTCAGAACACTGGTAGACGGCAGCCATTACAGCTGACCATGTGTTTGTTGTTGTTGCAGGAGCGGCTCGGTCGCACATAAATATTATTATTTCGTTATTACTTAGCTGCAGGACTGCCTTTTTTCTTTTTTTTTTCACATCATGTTGCCTGCTTGGATCTGTTACTATCTCGCTCGGAGGCACAAAGGAGTGTCACAGGTGAGCTCGCTTCAACTGCTTTTTACGACGGGGTTTCCTTTCCGGACTCAGGGATTTTGTGCATGATTTTATGGATTAAATTTTACGCATTATACTTGAATAAATATGGTAGTTGCATATGTACAAATAAGTCTTTTCTGCAAGTTTTGTTTATAATTAGCCCGGTGGTTTATAAGATGTCATTAACAGACAAATTAAGATACATAAACACATGGGCAAAAGTAAATTCACAGATATTGATAACGATGATATACTGTAGAATTGACATTTAGTAAATCATGGACCGTATGGACATGGCTCCAACAGGTGTACCTTGTCAGAGTAATGCATGTTCTGTAGCTTTCCAGCAGCAATGATCCTCTCCCACAGCTTCAGAGGGATGGCAGAGACATGCTGAGAGCAGGTGATGGCTGAACTGTGGAGAGGAACCAGGTATGGGGTCTGAATAACAGGCCAGCCTTCTGTCTGCAAGTCTACAACTACCAGCTCCTCCTCCACCAGGACCAGCAGCACACTGGGGTCTCCTGCAGGGTGGGAACACAGAGGACAGTCAATGTGGTTAGACCCATTCAAGACTCACGCAATCCTGATTCAAGTGCACTTAACTAAAGCCAGGCTTGCAAAAATACTTGACAGTGTTCCCTCTGTGGGAACAACGCAAACAGCTGCACAGCAAATTATTCACGTTTTGGAGCTGTTCCTCCGTTAAGAAATTGTGGTCTAATATTTTTTTACGTCATCTAATATGACTAAAGAGGATATAACTCCTATTTATTTTAATGCTTTGTACGTAGTATGGTCCACTTCACTCAATCTCTCTCCTATAAATTTAATTCGTACTAGGGTTGGGCATAATCGCATCACGTGCAACTAATCATCAGAAAAACATTAACCGATTACTTTTTGGCACTTGACGATTAATACGATTAATGCCAGCAGGCAGACTGACTGGTGCTCCTCTTCGCTTCAAATATGATGAACATTAAAAACAGTTCTGTAATTTCTTTATCTATTAATTGGTCATGTGACCAGGACATGAGGGTGTCCAGGAACTCCAGGGGATTAATCGTCAAATTAATCGTTATCGTCTAAATACCACAATTAATCGTGATAATTTTTTTTCCCAATATTACCCAACCCTAATTCATACCATCCAGAAACATGTCATATTATTAAGGGTGTAACAATACATCGATCTACAGTGGTTTGCAAAAGTATTCATACCCCTTGAACTTTTCCATATTTTGTCACATTACAACCACAAACATAAATATATTTCACT
>NW_013952471.1:1025166-1032294 GCF_001266775.1 Austrofundulus limnaeus
ATTCCAGTGAAATATATTTATGTTTGTGGTTGTAATGTGACAAAATATGGAAAAGTTCAAGGGGTATGAATACTTTTGCAAACCACTGTATATCGATATCGACTTGAATGGTTCATGATTCAGTTATATCAAGGCAAAATGAAAATATTGATCTATATCGTTGTCATATTCTCAATGTGAATCCTTATCATATGCCCATCTAACAGTCAGTGTTAGATGGGCATATGTTATTGTATTATATCAATCACAGAGATGTGAACTGAATCAAAATCATATCGTGACAGACTTTGTGATAGAGAAATATCAAATCGTCATCCAAACATATCGATGTATCGTATCGTGATAAAGTTGGTGAGCTACAGGTTTATTCAGCTTCATAACTTTATTTAGTTCAAATACCAAGTGAGACAGATCTGTTGTGTACTATTGTGTAAACAGAAGACAAACTCTCAGCTGTTGCTAATGTCAATAAAATTAGACCAAGCAGACATCTTATTAAAGGGAAGTTGTGTTCTGTCTGGTTACAATTATTACAGCACTGGATCATTTCCAAAAGTAGAAAGAGTACTAAAATAACGTACAATTAAAAGTACCATTATTCTTGTGAAAGTTTACTGTTAAATAAAGCAAACTTACTTGTGTAAAGAAAAAAGTTGGTCATTAAATGTTTACTTTGAGAAAAAAGTTTTTTTTCCACAACAGGAGTGTGTACCTCCTGTGATGACCAAAGGACAGGAGATTTCCCACCTAAATATGCTATTAAACAAGAGTCAGTTTAATAATCAGTTACTAAATAAAACATGTCCCAGGAAGTAGAAGTAAAAAATAATTACTCCAGTAAAGTATAATAAATAACTAAAATTACTACTTAAGTAAGGTGACAAAGTGTTTGTAATTCACTAGTTGACAACTCTGATGTTTTCACAGTTTTTGCTCTATGGCAGGATGCATTATCATCTTGAAAAATAATTTCATTATCCTCAAACAGCCTTTCAATTGATGGGATAAGAAGTGTCCCCAAAATATCAATATAAGCTTGTGTATTTATTAAAGGTGTAATGACATCCATCTCCCCAATGCCTTTACCTGACCTGCAGCCCCATATCATCAATGACTGTGGAAATTTACTGGTTCTCTTCAGGCATCTTTATAAATCTCATTGGAACGGCACCAAACAAAAGTTCCTGCATCATCATCTCGCCCAATAGAGATTCATCATTCATCCCTGAATATGACTTTCATCCAGTCATCACAGTCCACAATTGCTTTTCCTTAGACCATTGTAACCTTATTATTATTATTTTGTTTAGGTGTTAATAATGGCTTGTGTTTAGCTTTTCTGTATGTAAATCCCATTTCCTTTAGGCGATTTCTTACAGTTCGGTCACAGACATTGACTCCAGTTTCCTCCCATTCATTCCTCATTTGTTTTGTTGTGCATTTTCTGTTTTGTAGACATATTACTTTAAGATTTTTGACTTAACACTTTCATATCTTTCTTGGTCTACCAGTATGTTTGCCTTTAACAACCTTTTCATGTTGTTTGTATTTGGTCCAGATTTTAGACACAGCTGACTGTGAACAACCAGCATCTTTTGCAACATTGTGTGATGATTTACCCTCTTTTTAGAGTTTGATAATCCTCTTTGTTTCAACTGATCTCTGGTGTTGGAGCCATGATTGATGTCAGTCCACTTGGTGCAAACAGCTCTCTAAGGTCACTCCTTTTCAGATGCAGACTAATGAGCATATCTAATTTGATGCAGGTGTTAGTTTTGGGAATGAAAACTTACAGAGTGATTCCATAATTTTTCCCCTCTGCTTGGTCTAAAAGATCAACCATTACTGACTTCCACATTTTTTTCTTGATTTATTTTAGTGTTTCTTAAAGCCAGAAAGTTGCCATTTGAAATTATTTGTGTGTCATGTCTGTGATCTGCTTTTTTTCTACAAAATTAAAAAACTGAATGAACATCCTCCGAGGCCAGTGATTCCATAATTTTTGCCAGGGGTTGTATAGTTACGGGACACCACACCCTGCGTGTCCTGGCTAAAGGCAACTAATCACGCCTTTATGCAGATGACAGGTCCCTCCTGCATTATATACTGTCGCTCATCATTGTCATCCCTCAGTTCTTACGCTAATCACTTCACTAAGAACATCTCTTTGAGTCATGCTAATTAGCTGCTTCTAGTTAGCTCTGTATGATGCAAAAGTTGCTTAAAATAACCTATATGCCACGGCCACTGATGACGTATTTCCATTAAAATTCCAGCCACGCACCTCTCTTCCACTTCCTGCCTTTGTTTTTAGTGTTAGTTCCTAGTACAAGTCCGTGAAAAAGTCACAAAAGTTAAAGCATCTGTGAGCTACTGGTATAAAGCGTGAGTTCTGTTGTGTGCCGTTGTGTCCACTAACCAGCAGGTACAATAGAGTAGTTTTTATCCTTTTTCCTCTTGATGAGGAGTAAAGGTGACAGCTGTGGATCATAGCATTACAGGGAAAACTTATCTTTAAAAGCTCACGTTTGTTTCGGCATTTCTAACCTGAGGACATTCAAGAGCCAGCATCAGAGATGAGAAGACGGGGAAATGTACATTTATTCCCTTTTACTGCCAAGACAAGAGAGGAAAGACCACCTCACAGCTAGCAGGAAGCTAACACAGCAGCCCAGCCGGTAGGTAGGTGTGTGTGTGTGTGTGTGTTATACAGAGTATGAAATTATTTTAGGCAACCTTGTTAGAGTGTATGTTACAAAACACGAGTGATGAGCCGCTATTGACTTAGCCACTGCTACCTGCTGGTTAGCGTGCCTGCCCGCAATGTGCTAGTTTTGAGTTTTTCCTTTCTTTACACTGTATTTGGTGGTTCGTGATGAGCACAAAATTAACATGAAGAAAGCAGAAGTCTTCTGTTCGACCCTGTTCTCAGGGGTGCGGTTTCTCACTTCATGAGAAGGACCAGCATGAGGCTTGCTGGCCTGTCTGGGGATCGTTCATGCTCGGAGAGTGTTGGCAGAGCCCAAACCTGTGCGTTTCATTACTAGTTTTGTCACTCGACATTAGAGAGACAGGTTAAGTTTTTAGAAAAAGTGCTGAGAAAGACTGCAGTCTCACAGCAGAAACCACTCCTCTCAGAGTCTGCTAACCCAGTTTCATCCGGGTCTGATGAGGAGGATTTACCGGTCAAAGTCCCTGCTTCCAGCTGGGCGGACCACGTGGACTACATGGATGTGTTAGCTGAGAAAGGAGAGGATGCTGCCCAGTTTAAGCTGGACTTCCACCAGGGAGACGAGGACCTGTTGGACATTGGTCTTGATGCTCATGGTCTGTCAGAAGACGAGAAGGATCTCTGTTCAGGTCCAGGTGTCACCACTGCCGCAGAGGTGGACCAGGATGACACGTCTTTCCTATCTGTTTTTGTGCAGGTGGGGGAGAGGGCCTCTCTACTTCCAGTTTTTGAGATGCACGCCTGTACAGTCGAGGTTCGCTGGGTTTTTCCTCCCTACTCAGGTGCTGCCTGGGAGCCCGCTGTTATCTCTCTTAAATTACGACAATCACCGCAGATTACACGCATGAGCCGGCTGTTCAACCTCCTCCATCAAAGAAAGTGGTGCTGCCTGGGAGCTTGAGCACCCAGTCAGTGCAGCCTCAGAACAACGGCCAAGCCCCCCTGCCATTCGGCTTGGAGCAAGGGCCCCCCTCCGAGTCTTCAGTAAAACTCAATGTTTCAAAGGAAAAAGATTCAGTCCTTCTAAAGGCATTTTGTTTGTTTAGTTCAGGTGCTGTGCTTCCCTCACAGTCTCCCAAGCACAATCTCACCCCATTCAACACAATGGGCCTCATGCAAGAACATGTTCGTATTCTTATCCTAAATTTCTCTTACTTTTGTTCGTATGAAGGGTTCGTACGAACATGTCACGTCAGATTCAACAAACTCTTCTATCTTCAGGAAAAGTGTGTAAATGAGCTGCGTAAATTACACCTGTTCTATCCAGCTGCTCGTGCACGCGAGAGGAGATTAGCATAATTACCACCCCAAAAACACCATATAAGGCTGTGTTTCCTGCCTCAGATATCAGGAAGAGTCCATTCATGAAAATGACAGCGAAAACTTAAAAGAACTTTACGAGTTCAGAGATTGAAGTCCGTCTGTCAGAGATCCAGAAAAGAAAATCTGTCATTTTTAGCAGGTCAGCTGTGGGATAAAAAGAGCTGCTAAAAGTATAAACAACTGTGTTAAATCATTTTCATTTATTCAGAAGCCACAGCGTTGCGCACCGTAKCCCCCCCCCCCCCCCCCGCGTGGTCACAGGTGGTCTCAGATGCGGGTTTGAAATAAGCATTTTAAAATGTTTTCAAAATAAGTCTGGCACTTTGGAGAAAATCCAGGACTCGCTGGAGGGATTATGTATCCCCTCTGGCCTGGGAACGTCTCGGAGTCCCCCAGGACGAGCTGGAAGGTGTCGCTGGGGAGAGGGTTCTACGAACGTACAAGTTCAAAATGTTAACGCTCAAGCAGCTTCTACATTCTGTCAGTCCGGGCGGTTGGTTAACAGACACTTTCACACAGTGACACCCTGACCACAGACCATTTCTGAGGTTCGCATTCAAAGGCGTAGCCTACCAATACCTTGTACTCCCATTCAGTCTGTCGCTTGCGCCCCCGCACCTTTTCAAAATGTGTAGAGGCAACGCTAGCCCCCCACATTGCATCCCTGATATTCTGTTTGAATGACAAGAAAGAGGTGGCTGCATGGTGGCTCAGTTGGTAGAGCTGATGCCTCTCAGCAAGAAGGTCGCCGGTTCAAATGCCGGCCCGGGGACCTTTCTTGGTAGAGTTTGCATGTTCTCTCTGTGCATGCGTGGGTTTTCTTCGGGTACTCCGGCTTCCTCCCACAGACTGGTAACTGGTAACTCTAAATTGTCCCTAGGTGTGAGTGAGAGAGTGAATAGTTGTTTGTCTCATTTGTCTCCATGTGTCCCTGTGATGGACTGGAGACCTGTCCAGGGTGTACCCCGCCCCTCGCACTGTGACTGCTGGATATGGGCACCAGTGACCCCCCTGACCCTGAAAGGAATAAGAATGTAGAAAAAATGAATTCAGAAGATGGATGGATGGATGGATGGATGGATGGATGGACGGACAATAAAGAGAATTCTGATTCTCAAAGAAAAGGGAGTCTGTCAGTTAGCGTACCTGGACAACTGGGGTCTGATAGCCAGCTCCAAGGAGCAGGCAACAGAGCAACTGTCTCAGGTTCTGTAGCAATTTCAAGCTCTAGGGTTTTTATGAATTTTCAGAAAAGCTTGTTAACCTGCTGGTTAACTTCATTGAAATGGAAATTTGCTCCCTATCAAACAGGGCTTGTCGCTCAGAGAACATTGTAGCCGTGTTTCACCCCTGCCTCACTCAGTTTAAACTGGGATGCAAACTGTGTTTTCAGACCATCCTCCAGCTGATGGGCATGATGGCTTATATGCTTGCAGTAGTACCACTCGGCCTGTTAAAAATGTACCAGTTTCAGCACTGGTCTCACTCTCACATGCTGCGTGCATCACGTAACAGCCGCAGAAAGCTAACAATAACTGCCTCCTGCATGTTGGCTCTCTGACTTTGAAGGCAACCCAGCCTGCTCTGCCGAGGATCCCAAATAGGGAGAGTGTCCTTTCGCATTTTTTTCCAGTCAGTGTTTAATACGGCTGATGTGCTTCTTTTTTAAATTTAGCATATGAAAAAAATCTTCATTTTATGAAAAGACCCTCTTGATTCAATAGAAAAATCTGGTTTTTAAGAAAATGGATGTTTATCCATTAATCATTGGTCAATCTATAAGATAAATCAACTTCAGACAACTTCACATTAATTGATAACTTGCATCCCTAATTTATACAAGAAATAAATTAATTAATATCTACTTATATTTTTGTAATTAAGTGTTTTAATGATTTGGCCGATAAATCGATTAATCGAAAAAAATAATCAACAAATTAATCGATTATTAAAATAATCGTTAGTTGCAGCCCTATTATAAAGCAACAATTGACAACAAAAGTCATCTTAAGGCAGTGTACAAAAATATTCTCACCAATATACAGTCCAATTCAGTCTGGTCTGTCAGGGTGCTCCAAGGCAGCTGTGGCTACAGTGTAGCTTACCACAATCAGTGTGTGAATGGATGAATGTCTGTGGGTGTAAAGCACTTTGATATCTGTATTAACTTAATAAAGTGCTATAACTGTAAATTCAGTCCATTTACCATTTAACCAATTGACAAAACGTTATCTAAAGAAGCCAGCAGATTGTTTTCATTTTCACTTCATAACAATCTACCTCACAACCCGAGCAGCACATTGGTGACAGTGGAAAGGAATGACTAACTTTTAAACAGGAGGAAACCTCCAGCAGTACCAAAACCAAGCTCAGGATAAGTGGTTATTTGCCTCAGGCAGCTGAGGTTCGTCTACTCTGCTGCTTTTATAAAATGGGCTAATAAGACTCAGTGTATTCCGTTTTTATTCTTTGGAATTGGATTTGTACTGAAGTGATTCTAAAGTCTCTGATGTACAATGAAGGATTGTGTCTGTGCCGTGTGTAGCCTGCCTGTGTGCTCCGGTCCATCTCTGATGACAAAGAAGTCAATGATTCTGGAGGTGAAGTCTAAGGCCACGTGTATTTTCCTGTGGATCACTGTGATACAGTGACGGTCCCCGTAGCTGGCCCTGGGCATGCCACCGCTGAACAGAAGGAAGGGAGGCCTGCACAAACACAGTTCAGTTCAATCTTCCCACCGGCTAATCAGTAATGAAATATGAATAAACATCTCAGGATAACAAGGTGAAACATTAACCCTTAGACAGTCCTTTATCTTTTTTATAATATATGCTTCTTATGGGGGGAAAAATCAACCACCTTAAATAACTGTTAAAAATATACAATTAAAAAAAACTCACAAAAAAAATTGTCAGTCTCTAAGTGCTATCTCAGCCTGAAATACCTTTATAAAATACATTTTTTTTAAAATCTAACTCGAATTTGTTGTATTCTAAATATTTTATGGCAATTATTGAAGAAATAAAAGTAATTTTACTCACATTAACAATGATTTTTTTTGACCAGTCAAAAAA
>NW_013952471.1:1034834-1038159 GCF_001266775.1 Austrofundulus limnaeus
CCCCCGGACCCTCCGGAACTAGTAACTGAAAACGATGCCTTGGTTTTGGTCAAAACTTGATGTGCGAGTCAGTGGTTTGACAAAGTTTTTTATTGTAATCAGCATTTTTTCTAAAACTACTCTAACTGTGCATAGGATCAGTGGGTGTTTTCTACTTAAACAGAATCTTTAACGACCGAACTGTGCCAGTCAGGTCCATCTGCCGTTGCACACACGTTTTCGGTCAAGCCAGCAGGACTCAGCTGTACTCAGACCTGGAGCAGCCAGTTATTCAGCCTGCATGCATGTGGGTTTACTTTTTTGTACTATAAACAAAAACCGCCAACACCGTCCGTTAAAATCAGCACTTTCTCTGTTTGGATGATGGATGGTGGACAAGATGGCGCAAATATGTTCAAGTTCAAGTTTACTTTATTGTCAAAATCTATGTCACAGGGTTAGCACACATTGCGTTTCACCAGTCTCCAATGTGCAGTTAAACATAAACATATCAATATGACATTGACATTACCCCCCCCCCCCCCACACACACACACACACACACACACATACCCACACAATGTGCAATAAAAAAACTTACATATTGATTCATGAGTTTACATTCTCTTCTGACATGGTCACTCAGAACACACACCCACACACATACACATTGATACAACACATTGCAATACCCTGTGTAACAAAAATACAGTACTGATGGACACTAAATACACAACCATGCACACACACACATCGCAGCAGAGGTACAATCAGTGGGCACACAGATAATGTGAGGTAATGTACTGTATAGATAAAGTGACTTTGTATAACACTGTAAACATAATACAGATAATGAGATAATATAGATGTCATTGTGTAAGGTGCAATGATTAAAGCACAAGTGGTGATGAGAAAGAAATGTTTATGAAATGTTTTTCATTATCCTTCAAATGTTCATTTGGTTTTCTTCACTGTGTTGATGAGTCTAATGGCTTGTGGAAAGAAATTGTTTCCCAGTCTGGTTGTACGACACCGCAAGCTGCAGTATGTGTGGCACACTAACTGTTGCTCCAACTCGTGTCTGTCTTTGTGCTGTTTGTAAGCGTTAACATTTCACAGACCGGGTTTCTGCTGGTACTGTATATGATCGCCAGTCTCTCTTGGATTTACAATATAAATAAAATGTCAGAAATCAAAGTACGGGGGTATGAGTGGAATGTGGCATCCTTGTATGTCTTTGACTGAGTGGGGGTGAGGATGAGGGTGGGATGGTGCGATTGTGTATGTTTGGGTATTTGTCAGGCTGCAGTCTGGGCTGCCCGTACTGCTGGTTTATCTGGGGGCCCGCTGCTACTCTGCCGTCCGGTGGGGTGTGCGGCTGGCCGCCGGCGTGCTGGGGGTTCCCAGGGTCTGGGGCTGGGTGCTGGGGTGTGTGCTGGCCTGGCCTGGTGACTGCCTGTTGGGGCTCGGGGCCCTGGGCCTGTCGGGCTTTGGCCTGGAGGGGGTGCGCCCTGGGGMCCRYGACCTCTGTGCCCTTTCCTGGATCTGCTVTGGTATGGCGGGTGCCGGTGGGGCCCATGAGTTTGTCGCTGCTGGCCCRGGGGGCTGTGCGTGTGGTCGCTGGGGGGACTCTCCCAGTTCTCCCCTATGGTCTGATCTGGGGGGTGGTTGGGCGGATCTTCATGTGCGGGTGCCCCTTGGGGCTCTGCGCCCGGGATTCCTCTCGGGCCCTTGGGCTCTGGTCTTCTCCATGTCTGCCTCGTGTCTTGGGGGTTGGGTCTACGTCCTCCACAGTCACCATTAAATATTCCATTGGAGAAATCTTGTATATACACACATGTTCACAACTGCTCACAAACAGGTGCTCTGATCCGGGGGTTCTGACAGGTCACTGAGTGTGTATATATGTCTATGTGTATATACGGACAATATTTATGAATGTAGGCATGTATGTATGTATATCTTTATATGTGTATGGGTATGTGTGTATTTTTATATATGCCCTCTATGTATTTATCCATTTATTTTTCAGGTGAGCGGACAGATGTTGGGTGTGTGGTCCTGTGTTTTGTTGGTGTATATTTAATATACTCCTAACCGCTATTTCAGTCTTTCTATCTTTCTAATTACTTCTCTGTTTTTCTCTCTCTCTATTTTCTCTTCACAAAAAAAAAAAAAAAAAAAAAAAGAAATCAAAGTACTTTTTATAATGGACAGAAAATCGTATCCCCATTCCTGTTGGAAAGTCAGAATCACCTTTGCCAGCCTCACCACTGCCTTCCCAGTGGAGGCATCGTTGTGGAAAGCACAGCGGCCAGATGGTGAAACTAAGGGTCTGCCCGGAACACTCCTCGTATGATTCTTGTATTATACAAGGATCATCACGCCTTTTCTTGGTGCCCTGGCGCTTCCTCAATCTTTCCGATGGCTGTTTGGTGCCTGTTGCCGGCTTGAATGACATGGACCTCGTTTGGCTTTGCAGGCCCCTCTCTCCGAGGTGGAGGAACAACAGCTGCTGTTTTATTTGTTTTTTAACTCTTTAACTGTTAAAAATTTATACAACCAAAACATACAATTAGAACAATTGAACAGGAAGGGTATTTGTATTGCAAACTTATTAATCTGGCCTCATGAAGACTGAAAATTTGATGCACTATTCTTCTACATTATCCACTTAGTCCAACGTTTTGTGTGGATCCCTGCTTTAGTCCTGAGAGAAAAGGTCACATTCTCCATGGAGTATATTTCCTCGACAATGCCCATCAACTGGGTGAAGCTCGGAGGATCGCATCTAAGCCAGTTTCTTGCCTTATTGTATGCAGTTATCAAGATTTTGAAGAGATATGTATGCATTTTCAGTCTGAGATGTGGTGTCAGGTATCAAACTCAGGAACATTATTCTCGCATCTTTAGCGGTTTTGAAGTCAAATATATCCTCCAAAGTCCTCAGAATTCTGTCAAAAAACGGTTGCAGTCTTGTACGTGACCAAAAAATGTGAGTGATTGGCATTCATGTTCCCACATCATCTCTAACATTGCTGCTGTATCCCTTGCTTACTTTTGATGTAAGGGGTGATGAAAAAAATGCATCAGAAACTTCCATCCAAATTCCCTCCACCCTTTAAAGCTAGTTGAGGATTGTTGTTTTGCACATAGAATACCAATCACCCTTGTTGTGGAATTCTTATTTTCTGTATCACCTTGACACTGACCACTTGTTCCTGTTCCTGAAGATATGAACACTTGTTCATATCTTGTGATATCCTCCGGACGTCATCATCGAGTTGACCTATTTCCGTGTATCAGGATGGGGCAGGTTATGATTGGTTGTTCATTCTCACACGAT
>NW_013952471.1:1040337-1042874 GCF_001266775.1 Austrofundulus limnaeus
CACGGAGTACCTTCATTCTTGACCAGCGTATTTCTGTCTCTGTTGTTAAATAAATATTGCCATAACAACCCTCAGAATACTGAATATTCATTTCCTGTTCCTATTTTAATTTAACATATAGAGTTTGTACTGTTTTGCTTAGGGGTGAACGATAGTTATCGGCCCGATATCAGGGAATTATGACGTCATACTTATTGGTCCGATATAAGAAACAGAACTTATAATATATGTTCATGTTTGCCAGCGCGGCGATGAGAATGTGTGTTTATTTTTTTCTGTTTTTGTCAAGCTGCTTCCCGTCCGACACAACCCGAGCAACGTTCAAGTTGTGTTGGAATAAACAACTTTCTCACTAGAAAAATAATTAGAATACTCCGTGTTGGAAAATAACTAGTCATTTTAAGAATTATTAATATTATTTTACCAATTAACCCTGTATGTTACACACAAACTTTATAATTGTAAACACTGGAACAACAACTCCCATTTGAGAACATGTAAAGTCTGTTTCCTCCTGAATGAAGCACAGAGTCCGTTCTGCTAAAATGCTAACAACAACAAGCTAGCGTTCAAGAACTCGTCTGAACTTAAAATCATTGCTGAGGCTTTTGACAAATCCAGTAAAAGTGCCAGAGAGGATGCAGATCTCAAGCACTTTAACAATGGAAATGATGACAACCAGCCGTTCACCCTCGCTAAAGACCGAAGCTTTTATCTCCTTGTTAGTGCATTATCTGTTCTGAACTTGTGGAATGACTTTTTCTCTTTTGTTTAAATCTGAGATCAGTGTTAAAGGTCTTTTTATAATTAATGTGCCTTATTTAAAAAGATGACCATTTGAGAAATTGATTTGATTGATTATTCTTTTTATGTACAGTGCCCTGAGACAATGTATGTCATGACTTGGCGCTATATAAATAAATAAACTTGAAATAAACCTGATATATTTTAAGAAATGTTTGTTTGCTAAGAGTTTATTTCAAATAGTATAATTTACAGTGCCACTTGGTTTTGGTGTTTATGTTATGATCTTACCCATTTTTGACTAGGCTTATCTCCTGGCATGTTATCAGTTATCGGTTATCGGCCATCAGAAGGAGGAAGTTATCGGTTATCGGTATCAGTTCTTAAAACGAGTTATCGTGCATCCCTACTTTTGCTTATGTAAATTTCTATACAACTTGGACACAATTTTTCCAGGTTTGTTTGTTTATAAGCAGCAATCAACACAATCAACTCTTTACCTCTAGCTGAAATCCCCATTTTAATTTCTGTCATAAAAATGTCTTAGCTGCAAATATCTGGACAGTTCTCTATTACCTAAATTGAATTCCCCTTTGAGTTGACCAAATGTATTGAAACTTCTTCTTTCTAAGAATGTTCACATAGCTGTTATTCCTTTATCTCTCCATCTTGTAAATGTAATATCTATCACTCCAGGTCCAAACTTAGGGGTGCATGAAGGCCAAATAAGAAGTTTGCTATCGCCTTCTAATTTATATTTCTTAACAACCTCTTTCCATATTATTAAAGTTTCCTCAACTATACAACATCCCACCTTTAAATGATCATATGTATAAAGCCTAGTCTGAGGTTGAGAGTGGTCCATATTTAGTTCAGTATGCTTCCATTTGGCTTAAAAATACGGGGAACACCAATAAACAATGCGTCGCATTTGGGCTGCAAAATAATATTCTCTGAGGTTGGTCAGTACTAGGCCACCATATTCCCTGCCAAGTTGAAAGTGTTTTAAATTTGACTCTTAGTCGAACTCCTGCCCATATAAAGCGGGATGTCATCTTGTCCCAGTCTGAGAACTGAGAGTATGGGATCTTGAATGGTAGCGACAAAAGAGCTATAGCAACCTTGGCAGCAAGTTCATTCTCACTACCTCAATTCTAGAACTAAAATCCATTGTTAACAATGACCACTTTCTAATGTCTTTCGGAATTGTGCTATTTATTTATCATAATTTATTTTATATAGGTTGCTTAGATCTTGGGAAATGGAGACTCCCAGATATTTTATTGATTTAGCATCCCATTTCAGTTTGTATTCCAGCCCGATTGTCTTACTTGGTATATAGTTAATGGGAAGAACTTGTGTTTTAGTGATGTTTATACTATAACCTGACATCTGGCTTTAGTCATTCAATATTTTCAAAAATCTAGGGAGAGATATGTCTGAATTCTGGAGATATGCTATAACATCATCAGCAAAAAGTCCAACTTTATGAGTTTATCAATTGTTGTGTCCTTGGGCAAGACACTTCACCCGCCTTGCCTACTGATGGTGCTCAGAGGGTCCGGTGGCGCCGGTGCATGGCAGCCCCACCTCTGACAGGGCGCCCCTGGGCAGCTGTGGCTACAATGTAGTTTGCCATCATCACTGTGTGAATTTGAGCGTGAATGGGTGAATGTCTGTTAGTGTAAAGCACTTTGGGGTCCGGAAGGACTTGAAAAGCGCTCTACAGTGGGGAAAATAAGTATTTAGTCAGTCACCAATTGTGCAAGTTCTCCCACTTAAAAACGATGAGT
>NW_013952471.1:1043463-1047493 GCF_001266775.1 Austrofundulus limnaeus
CTCTTGCTCTCTGTAAATAAAGCAAAGCCACTTCCTCGTCCGACATTAAACAGAGCCCGACAGAGGAGGGAGGGGCGGGGCGGCTCTGCCGTGCAGCGCTTCAACAGCTGTCCTGCGTCTGACCTCAAAGTGCACAAGCTTCAAACTTCAGCGTTGGCTGCGATTTTGAAGCTGAAATCGCATTCGGTGTGAACGCACCATAATAGCTTGTGCCGTTGGCTCAACGAATAGCGCAAAAAGCGTAGGACTAAGGCAAAAGCCCTGGCACGTAACCCTACCAAGCCTGAAACTGTCAAGTGACCGTTGATTTTGATTCTTGCGGATAGATTGCTATATAAGGCTTGTATACAGTTCACAAACTGGTCATTAAAGCCCAGCCATTTTAATGTTCTGATTAGGAAATCCCAACTAACCCTGTCAAATGCCTTTTCCACATCAACACTGACCAGGGCTGCTGTCAAATGTTGCTTATTAATCTGTTCTATAATGTGTAGAGTCTGTCTGATATTATCCTGTGTTTGCCTACGTTTTATAAACCTAGTCTGATCTTCATCTATTAACTCGGGGAGAAAATGTTAAATTCCTTTTGAGATTATGGACATGAACAATTTATAATCAACATTTAATATAGAAATTGTCCGATAAGATTCACAATGTTCTTTATTTTTATCTTCTTTGGGGATAACTGAAATCACAGCTTCTCTTCATAATGGTGGGATTACTGCTTTGCTGAGAGTCCAGTTTAGGGATTCCAGCAGTATTGGGTGAGTGCATCCTTAAAGACCTTATTCAAACACATGTACTGTGTCCATTCAATCTGGAAGCCATCACTCCCTGGACATTTGTTATTTTTTAACCTATTAATTGCAGATTCCAATTCTTTTCTTGTAATGGGAGAAGTTAGTTCCTTATTTTGAATTAATCCTATGGAGGGGAGGTCTAATACTGACATAATGATCAATATCACCTTCATCAAAGGGTTCTGACTCAGAATACGAGGTTTCATAATAATCTTTAAATATTAATAGATTTTATGAATTCCCTATCTCGTAAGTTATTTCATTGGTTAATGGGTCTATTATCTTGTTTATTGATTTCATTATTTGTTGTGTTCTAAAACTTCTGGCTAAGATTTTTGTTGCTTTCAGGCTTCATTTGTAAAATGTTTGTTTTGAAAATCTCAGGTTTTCTAATTTATTAAAAATGTTATCTACCGTATTTATTCGTGTATAATATGATCTCATGTATAATACGACCCCCACTTTTTTGAGCTTAAAAAGCATAAAAAATGTAATCCTCAAACTACCTCTAATTTCATACACACTTCAAGATTTTTCAGCTTTTGCAGTCTTTATACATATCAGTAAAATGATCATTGGACTGTTCATTTTATTTGAACAACATACAGTATGAACTAAAAGGTATTTTGACAACAACAAATATATATCAGCTGTAGCAGCATCATAAGAATTCTGACATTTTACACATAGTCCACCAGGAGGCGCCAACACAAAAGTCAGAGACTTCACATGAGATTTGGGCCATCTTGTGGGGGAAAGCAGATTACTTCCTACTCGCGAGTGCCCCTTCTGGTGGGGAAACGTTTTTTTCAGGGATACAAACTTTTTCAGAACACCGGTAGACGGCAGCCATTACAGACGTACATGTGTTTGTTTGTTCGAGGAGCGGCTCGGTCACAGGCTAATGTCATTAGTTTGTCATCATTACTGAGCTGCAGGACTGCCCCCCCACACTTTTTTTTCACATATCACCTGCTTGGATCTGTTACTATCTCGCTCTGAAGCATGGAGGAGAGTCAGAGGTAAGCTCGCTTCAACTGCTTTTTACAACGTGATCTCATTTCCGGACTCAYGCATTTTGTGAATGAAGCCAATATTTCAGTTAAAATACATAAGTAAAAATATTTATCCGAGTATAGTACTACCCCCCAACTTTATGGATGATTTTATGGATTTAATTTTACGTATTATACTTGAATAAATAAATAAATTTGTCTTTTCAGTTCTTTTATCTAGATTGTTAATTCCACATTTTCATTTGCTTGTTGTTGACTTTCTAAATTTCTTAATGTTTTCTCTAATTTGTGAGATTTTCCCCTCAAGCAGCTTCTTTAAATAAGTTGCTCGAGTAGTCTCCCTCTCATTACGGCGTTCACAGTGTTTGTCTGTGGTTTATTATGCATAGTTTCCTGTTGGTGATTATTTAGTGTGGTCTCTCTGGAACTCCTGTAGTTTGTCCCTCACTCTCCGAGCCACCTACGTGTTCCTCTCACGCTGACTGCCAACCTGCCTCCATTCCAGAAGCTCCCAGAGCTGTGTCTCCATCAACTCTCCTTCAGGTGGCTTCGATTCAGCCACTTGAAACCCATGACTCTTCAAATCTCTCTGTGCTTCCTGTGCACTGGTGTATGTACAGTTTGGTCCGTATATATTTGGACAGAGACAACATTTTTCTAATTTTGGTTCTAGACATTACCACAATGAATTTTAAACAAAAAAAATTCAGATGCAGTTGAAGTTCAGACTTTCAGTTTTAATTCAGTGGGTTGAACAAAATGATTGCATAAAAATGTGAAGAACTGAAGCATCTTTTAAACACAATCCCTTCATTTCAGAGGCTCAAAAGTAATTGGACATATTAAATAATTGTAAATAAAATGTTCATTTCTAGTACTTGGTTGAAAAGCCTTTGTTGGCAATGACTGCCTGAAGTCTTGAACTCATGGACGTCACCAGACGCTGTGTTTCCTCCTTTTTAATGCTCTGCCAGGCCTTCAACGCGGTGGTTTTCAGTTGTTTGTTTGTTTGTGGGCCTTTCTGTCTGATGTTTAGTCTTTAACAAGTGAAATGCTCAACTGGATTGAGATCAGGTGACTGACTTTGCCATTCAAGAATATTCCACTTCTTTGCTTTAATAAACTCCTGGGTTGCTTTGCCTTTATGTTTTAGGTCATTGTCCATCTGTAGTATGAAATGACGACCAATCAATCAGTCTGGCTGCATTTGGCTGGATCTGAGCACACAGTCTGGCTCTGAATACCTCAGAATTCATTGGGCTGCTTCTGTCCTGTGTCTCATCTATTCTGAGTCCTTCCCGGGTGACCGAGCTTCTCACCCTATCTCTAAGGGAGAGCCCAGACATCCTGCAAAGGAAACTCATTTTGGCCGCTTGTATCTGCAATCTCGTTCAGTCGGTCACTACCCAAAGTTTGTGACCATAGATGAGGGTAGAAACGTAGACAGACCGGTAAATCAAGAGCTTTGCCTTCTGGCTCAGCTCCAGTTTCACCATGACAGACCGGTACAGCGCCCGCATCACTGCAGACACGGCACCAATCCGCCTGTCGATCTCCCGCTCCATTCTTCCCTCATTTGTGAACAAGACCTCGAGATACTTAAACTCCTCCACTTGGGGCGTCTAGAAATTCTGTCCATAGAAGTTATGAACAGAATCGGTGAAAAAGGGCAACCTTGGCGGAGTCCAACTTCTCAATGGAAAGGAGACCGACTTCTTCCTTTTTTTAAAATCACTTCAGTAGAAAAAAAGAACTTAATATTAGTTTCTTAATGTCTTCATCACCAGTGATTTTTTTAAGTAAAGAGAAAACAGAGAAAGGGGGGAAAACAAAGAGAGAAGTAATTAGAAAGATTGAAATAGAGATTAGAAGTATATTAAATACTGTATATACCAAGAAAACACAGGATCACACACCCAACATCTGTCAGCTCACCTAAAAATAAATGGATAAATACATGGATGGCATATATAATTATATACACATACCCATACATATATAGTATAAAGATATACATACATACATGCCTGCCTACATTCATACATATTGTGGATATATACACACAGACATATATACACACTCAGTCAGAACCCCCGGATCAGAACACCTGTTTGTGAGCGGTTGTGAACATGTGTGTATATTCAAGATTTCTCCAATGGAATATTTAATAGTGACTGTGGAGGACCGGAGACCCAACCCCCAAGACACGAGGCA
>NW_013952471.1:1048609-1055080 GCF_001266775.1 Austrofundulus limnaeus
GCCCACACCCCAGCCTGACAAATACCCAAACATACACAATCGCACCATTCCACCCTCATCCTCACACCCACTCAATCAAAGACATGCAAGGACGCCACATTCCACTCATACCCCCAATACACACTCTATACCCCCCAGGTCCAGGACATGCACCCACCCCCTATTGGAGGCAGCACACACTGAACCCAAGAGGTAGTCCCAATCATTCTGAGGTGGAGAGGAGCAGATAGCCAAGGCCCGACTTCTACCAGCAATGCGGACCAAGCTCTGGCACCGGTCATACAGGGACCTAACAGCCCGTATCAATGGGCCTGGTACCCCATACTCTCAGAGTACCCCCCACAGGAGTCCCCAAGGGACACGGTCGAATGCCTTCTCCAAGTCCACAAAACACATGTAGACTGGTTGGGCGAACTCCCATGCACCCTCCAGGACCCTGATGAGGGTGTAGAGCTGGTCCAGTGTTCCACGACCAGGACGAAAACTACACTGCTCTTCGTGAATCAGAGATTCGACTATCTGATGGGCCCTCTTCTACAGGACACCTTACCAGGGAGGCTCAGAAGTGTGATCCCCCTATAGTTGGAACACACTCTGCGGTCCCCCTTTTTAAATAGGGGGACCACCACCCCGGTATGTCAATCCAGGGGAACTGCCCCCAATGTCCACGCAATATTGTAGAGTCGTTTTAAAACATTATCACAGAAAACTAAGAATCCTCGTGTACTGTTATGAACGATTGACTTTGTCCTGAAAGTCCCACAGCCTGTTTGTTTGTGTGTGTGTCTTCTGAACTTTTTCACTGAGAAGGTTGCTTCCACAAGAGCTCTCATTTATCCACCCATTTTTGACTCCTCTGTCTCTGTTCTATGCCAAGCAGTGTTTAACGGATTAGAGCCGATGACTCTGCCTCTGTTAGAGGATGTGGTAGCCCTTTTTTAAACAAGTCTTTTCTACCTTTGGGCAGATGGTTCTGACTATTATAAATAGTAGACTGTCCTCTGGTGTCGTCCCTGTCAGCTTTAAACATGCATGTACATGTACAACCTTTGCTGAAGAAGTCTGGCCTTGAGAACACTGATTTAGCAAATTTCAGGCCCATCTCTAAGCTCCCATTTCTCTCAATAATCTTAGGGAAACTTCTCTATACATAAGTAAAATCTTTTTTATGAATAATATTATGGAGGTTTTTCAGTCTTGTTTTAAAAAAACTACCCTTTTAAAAGTTTTTAATGACATTTTAATGGCAAATGATGATGGCAATTATGTTTCTCTTGTCCTTCTCGACTTGACCGCTGCCTTTGATACATTGAGATATAACCAGGGATTCAAATATGCACATGTATAAATTTATTATCAATAATAGTATAATTAAAGGTGAGCCATGCTGTTTGTATCAAACAAGTAGCCCTTCGTGTTACTCAGTACCCCCAAAGTAGCTCTCTGTCTCAAAAAGATTGGTTACCCCTGCAGTAACGTGTGTTGGACTCTCACAATTAAGGATTATTAAAATAAAGAAGAAAAAAAAGCAAATTCTGCTGGACCAAAGTGGGCAGTTCATCTGAACCTCGTAAATACACCCCTGGCTACGTGAATGGAGCATGTGTAGTTGTTCATGCTCCTGAGAGGAGAATGGTGGAGGGTAGAAAGCCATTACCTCATGGAGTTAAAAGCAGCATTAGCTTTTAATAAAACCTTAGAATCCTCACCAAGAAACCACATGCAGGACAGGTTCATTCTAAGACCGGACATGGGGCGGCTGTGGCAGAGTGGTTAGGGGAGTCATCCTGAAACCAGAAGGTCGCTGGTTCTATCCCCCGTCCAGCTGTCTCAGTTGTTGTTGTGTCCTTGGGCCCCTAATGCCTCTGATGTGTGTCCCATCAGTGTATGAATGTGATTGGCACTGATTAGTCTCCAAAGTTGATTGTATATGTTAGCTTTGTAGGAGATCTTATCGAGTGCTGTGTGAATGGGTAAATGAGGACACAGATTGTAGTGTGAAGCGCTTTGAGTGTCCTGGTTGGGTAGAAAAGCGCTATACAAGTACAGTCCATTTACCATTTACATGTTTGGCAAAAACCAGGGCGACCAACAAAGCTACCTTAAATGAGAGCACTTTGAGTTCAGCCTGCTCCAATGGTTCAAAAGGTGCATGTGTTAAAGAATCGAGCCCCGTTGAGTCCCATGAAGGGTTTGCTCCTATACACTGGCCAGAGCAAGCATGTGCCCTTCATGAACTGGCAAACCAGTGGATGTTGCCAACACTGCTAGCCAGTGTTTTCCTATCCAGCGGGGAGCTTTTAGAATGAGTGAATGTTACCCCTTTCACATCCTGGCAAGGGTAGGAACAATCAGTTCTAGTGGTAGAAAAGCATACAGTAGAACCAACGGACACTCGTGTGCAAGGGCATTCAGTCCCAGAGGTGCACCCTACTCAGTCAAGGAGAAAAACCTTGGATATTGAGCATTCTCTCACCAGATGCAAAGAGGTCCACCTCCACTCGACCTCCCATTTCCCATTTTTTGGGTTATGACCTCATGGTGGCATTCCCACTCCTTATGGCAGGGATTGTCCCTTGACAGCAAGTCTGGGCCCTTTTTCATCACCCCTGGCACGTGAGTGGCTCTCAAACAGCAAGCATGAGCTGGTCAAGACTATCAGTCTGTGTGCCAGAGTGTGTAAATGACGTGAGCACAGGGCCCCCTGCCTGCTGATGTAAGCAACCACCATTGTGTTGTCTGTTCTGACCAAAACATGTTGCCCTCTGGTAAAGGGTAGGAAATGTTATTGAGCCAGTGTCACACCAAGAGCTCCAGATGGTTTATGTGAGCTGTCCGTTTTTGTGAGGCCAACACGCCGTTTACCATCATGACTTCGTGTGTGGCTCCAGCCACTCAACAAGTCATCTGTGGTAATAACCTCCCAAAACCCTATGGCACAGCCATAGTTTCGCATGTATGCCTCTGCAAAAAAGTGCCGGACAAGCACAGAAGGCTTTCACTCATTCGGCTGAGAGGCGCATTCTGAACTCATTTGAGTTCAGGGACAGCCCGATGAAGGTAATTGTTTGTACTGGGGTTAAGATGTCCTTCTCTCCCAGTTTATTGTGAAACCTAGAGCTGTCAGAACTGATATAAGCATCACAGCGTGGGTCATGAGTTCCCCTGGAGACTGAGCTGCAATCAGCCATTCATCTATATAAGTCACACACTCAGAGGTGCGACTGCAGCCTCAGTGCATTTTACTAACAACATACAGGGGCTTAGTGGGAGGTCAAAGGTAAAAACAAGATACTCATCCATCTTTCCCTGATATGCAAATCTGAGGTACTTTCTGTGAGAAGGGTAAATAGGCATGTGAAAGTATCAGCACGTCATCATCCTTTTAAATTTATGGAGATAAAGCAGTCTCCTTGATGAACTAACATTATTAGAGCTGCATATGTCATCCTGAACCTACTGTATTGTATTGTTTTCTTGTTTGCGTATATTTTAGCAAATTAGAAACTTTGGGATTTTTGTTCTCAATACATGTGACAAGTTTCATTGATAAATGGTTTTATTATCTACTTAAAAGTTCAACAGCTAAACTGAGTTTGTATGCTTTTTCTTGAAGAACTTAATATCAACTTAAAAAGGTATATTTTATATGGTTTTAGTTTTAAGTTCTTTGAGGCAAAAGGATAACTTGTAACCCCCCCCCCCCATTAGTATGCGAAGACATTTTAAACTTAGAAACGCCCCTTTTCTTTGTCTGAGTTCAGAAAGACAAGCACCTGAGCGTTCATTGGTTACCAGTAATATTAGGTCACCACCTCTGTGTGACACAGGGTCCTGTGATTGGGTTAACCTTCCAAAATCTTTAAATTCCAGCAAACACGTCTTCTCCCACTCTTCTCTTGTGCTTTGGTTTGTGATCTGGTAGTACGACAACAAGGTTGTTGCTCTGTCAACAATCAAGCTAGCTCAATAATTGCCATACTAGTTGTCTCAGAGAGAAGAGGTGTTAGACTGAAGATCGCCTACATGATGTCAGGCTTTTCTACTGGGAGGAAGTCCCTCCTCCTAGAGCTGATGTCACTTTTTCTGACTGTCAAGACTATCGTAAAAGGGCTTCTGGGGGACAGGTTGGGGGCATTTTCCATAGTGAGAAACCAAAACAAATGTTGAAAGAGAACAGTTCTAATAAAGTTTAAAAAAATATAATAAATTAGAAAGGCTTTTAGCCTGAACGATCATATTTGTAACAACAAAAAATTACAGAAAAAAAATGTGTGGCTAATTTTCCCCCCATGAAACCTTTTGATGGTTAAAAAAATGACTGAACAAAGTAAACCTACCCTTCTGTAGTGGGGAGCTGAACAATTTTAGTAATGGCTTTGCAGGGAAAATGTCCTGTGGTCAGAAAAAGTACAATTATTAGAAAATGAGTTTTTAATCAGTGACATTAGATGTGGATAGCTTTTCCTTTTTACCATAAGGAATGTCTGATTTTTCCTCCTCCTCCTCCTCCTCCTCCGTCTCATCCTGTCCCCCCACCCTCCAGCGACAGTAGCTTCCATCGCTGTGAGAGCTCAGGATGTAGCTTCCATCTTCAGTCCAACACACACTCTCCAGCTGCTTTGGTAACAACAGAAAACACAGAAAATCAACATACAGAGTCGAAAGTTGGGTGGAAGAAAGTGTGGACAGGACTCAGTCTGACAAGTACCTGTGTAGCAGGAATGTGCTGGATGGCACACTGCTTCTCTAAGTCCCAGATGACCATGAGACCCCGACCATACCCTATAACAACCTGACTGGGGTTGGTAGGGTTCTCATGGAGGGCCTCTACGTGTTCCAAATTCCTGCGACCAATGTAGTCATCAGGTACACTGGAGTTTGAAAAAAGAAATAAGGAAACCATCTAAATATTATCTTTTTGAATAAAATAGTCTTTTAAAGAAGAAATCAGTCTAACAAATAAAACATTTGTATGTTTTAAATTATTTTGTTCTGTGCAAAAGACAGACATTTGCTGCTTGGACTGGAAAGTGTGGAAAGCTGGTTTAAATGAGGCCAAAGATCCAGAAGGCCAAACTATAGGAGATGTCCATCTGAGGGGCAGATAATATTATTTAGATGGTTTCAGCTCATGTAATCACTTATTCTTCATATTTGATCATTCGTTAAATAACATTTATCCCAGAGCAGCTGTGTCACCGTATGGTCCTAAATATAAACAAGTTTAGAAAATCGAGAACCTTGTTGATTTGATAAAATTGTGAATGAAATTTGTGGATCTTTATGATAAATAACATTTAAAACTCATTCACCTAGAGAACATGGCAAGTTTTTTATTTTTATTTCTTTATTTTGACGGGGGTGATGTTAAACAGAGACTTATCTTTGCTTTAATATTTACCAAATGTTCCTCTGTTAGAGTTGATATGGTTTAGAAGAACTCAAACAGTGAATCTCACAGGAAGACTCGCAGCCTGAGCGGCGGACTCCCATTACAGCGATCTCTCAGGAAAAGAGAGTTTAGTCACTCGCACAAAGTTGGACAGATCTGATCGATGACAATGCTCTGAACATATATTAAACAAACATATATATAAAGTTAGGTTTTAGAGACCAAAGTCTCTGGTAGCTCAGGAGCAAAGTGCAGGAGGAGATGTCAGGACTGACCGCTACAGCCGCTGCTTCAACCTGCAGTTTGTCTCTGTTGAAAACGCCTCTCAGTGAAAGTCCCGCCCTGCTCTGCTCTGATTGGATAAAATGCCCTGGAGGTCATCTGATTTGTTGAAAGCAGTGTCTGTTTAATTCTGATATATCATGGTCCTGCTGCCCTACTCGCACTGAGCAACGATCCAGTCACACCAGTGTAGCTGGATTTTTTTTTTTTTAAGAAATCAGGTCACATTCTGGAACCCTGCTACCTGTTTTCACAATCTCAGGTATAATCTTAGGTATGACATTCCATCTGGTGCGCTGCTTCCTTTTTGTTGCGCATGCCCACCTGCACACTGCTTATGTGCAGCCCTGTCTGAACCCACCTCTGATAGGGTGCTCTGGAACAGCATCTTATTTTTGGAATGAAAATTGGAAGTGTTGTGTTTAAACTAAAGTATCAATCAAGTAACTTTAGCATTGATACAATTAGGGCTGCATCAATTAGTTGAAATAATCGATGACGTCGATTATGTAAATTTGTCGACGCAGATTTTTTATTATCGATTCTCTGTATTACATAACACCACGTGAATGTTCATGCAATTCCATTTCGGTACCTAAATGCATCATTGTGACCGTATTGGCATAAGAGTGGTGAGTTTTCCATGCTTGTCCTGAACGCAGCATCACAAGAGCGTAATGACGTCAGCAGCTGCTGCTTCAGTTCAGTCTGAAGCTTGAAAACAAGCCTCGCAGCTCCTGGAGTAAAAGTCACTGGACAGACCACCTCTGAATTATCTGGTGGATTAATTATCT
>NW_013952471.1:1055876-1068028 GCF_001266775.1 Austrofundulus limnaeus
ACACACACACACACACACACACACACACACACACACACACAGTGTAGTATAGTCATAACACTTTTGTGTTATGACTTTTGTGTTATTTTGTGTTTTTTGCTGAGAAAGTTAAATAAGTGTGCCTCATGTATTTAGAGTCAAGCCGAGCTCACATTGTGCTAAGCAGTTTGTCAACAGCGGTAGAAAAAAAAAGGTATGGAGTGAGAGAGGGGTCTGATAAAATGGCTCTTAAATACGACACTGACTGCTGGCCTTCCTCTTCAACTTCACCTCCCGGCTAAGTCAGGAGTTTGATTTCTGATAATGTGGATTATAATTGTGGCCACAGTGTGTCCATGTTTTTAATCAAAGGTCACAGTTTAGATTTTGAACAGCTTTTCTATAGTTTATATTTGTCATTTTAATGTTTTTTATATATGTAATAAACATTTTTGGCAAGATTTGAGTCAGATACAGTCATACAAGTATTTAACCATCTCCATAACTTTTCAGTGCAAACACGTTATGTATGTACGTACTATAACTTTATATTTTTTAAAATATACCAAATATGTCTTTTGTACTTCACAAAATAACTTTACATGTTTTATTTGTTAGACTGACTGATTTCTCTATTAAAATAACTATTTCTTTCAAAAAGATTATATTATTTAGAGAGCTCATGTAATCATTTAATACTATTTATTCTTCATATTTGATCATTTATTGAATCACAGAGCAGTTCAGTCACAGTTTGGTTCTAAATGTAAGATAAGCTACAAAAATAAACTACAAAGAAAACATAGCAGTTTTTTTTCTTTTTTTTTTGTTTTGTTTCTGCGGGGTGGGAGGGGGTGCCTAACGCTGAGCGGAGACTCGTCTTTTATGTACTGGAGCAAAGTGTTCATCTGAGTTAATATTTTGGAAGAGCAGCGGCTCTCAGAACTCAGCCTGCGTGCACCTCGGCACGCTCCCGTTAAGCGCTGTCGAGGAGAGGAATTTGGTCACACGAGCAAAGTTGGACATATCTGTTAGTTAACGACGCTGTGAACACTTATAGTGTGTCAGATTTTAGATACCAACGTCTCTGGTAGCTCAGAGAGAAGTGTGGAGGACGGGGTTTGTTCACTCAGGACAGGAGCTGAAGGCTGACCGGTGTTTATCCTGCAGACTGCTGCACCGAGCATTTCCCATACCATTAACCAAAAGCATCAATACCAGGACTGTTAAAACACCGTATTGATAAGCCATGCAGATAAGAGTAGTAGTATCAATAAAATCTAAATGATACCCATTCCTAATGCTGAAGCAATCTCAGTTTAGGGACAGCGAAAGCAGTTTAGGTGGTTCCTACTAAATCATTTCCTCAAATGCACCGGATATGTTCTTTGTTATCCAGTTAGTCACCTGTTGGAGACCTGGTCCAGGCTGATGTTCCTCTCTTCCAACTCTCTGAATCCTGGCACTTCAACAACAAAGACATGTCCTCCTTCTGTCCCCAACAACAGCAGCTCTCCTGAAGAGTGGGCCAGCACTGCAGTCACTCGGGTCACACTCGGGGGGGCACTGAAAAGAACAAGTTATGATGAGCGTTTTAGTACAAAAGTTTTGGATGAGACTGAAGATAGACAAGGAGAAGGAATACAGCCTTTTCAGAAAAATCCTTCAAAGAACAGAAGATATTAAACAAACATTAACGTTGTCTTAAATAAACAATCTTTAGTAAAATAATGAGTCCATGTCTATAGTTTGTAGTAAAGAACTTTGTAAGGAACAAAACCTGTAAAAACTAGATACTGCACATGACCCCCGTACATATGCAAAGCACTGATGAACATAACTCAGAAGTCATCAGAACGGATTTGTTTGTGTGGAGGTTTGGAAAGGGAGCTCATTGGTGGGCCCGATGGATAGCCTTACAGAGCTAAACAACAGCAAAAAAGTGAAAAGTTTGAAGCTCCGATGTTGAATAGTTACTCCTAATTTGCATTACATGCGTTACGGCTCCACTCAGCTGCGCTGCGCAGGTCGCAGCTTTGCGTTTCAAGTCCAGTTTACACCACCTCCGCTCCAACAGACGTGCAGGAAGCAGATCGCGCGATAAATTCAGTGATAAGTGTGGAAGTCACAGCAAAAAATAATTAATTCTGTGAAAGATGAACTCCAATTGTTGACGTGATGGATAGCCCCTCATCAGATCTAAACAACAAAAGAAATCTGAAGCTCCTATGTTTAATAGTTTTTGAGTTATAACCTTTTTGTAAGTCCATACACCCCTTTTTCAGATGAGTTGGGGGTTCGTGGGGGGGCACTGATTGGTGGGCCTGATGGATAGAGCTTCATCAGAGCTAAACAACAAAAAAAATCTGAAGCTCCTTTGTTTAATAGTTTCTGAGTTATAAGCAATTTTGCATGTTCTGACACCCCCTCTTTGAAAGGAGCCCCCTCCTCAAATATGGGGTCTATCATAAAACTGTTGGCTGGCGCAGTGTAGGTCAGACTCATCTACAGTCCTGACTAATTTCATGCTGATTGGTGCAGCCGTTTTTGTGCTACGGTTGACCAAAAATCTCCGGAGAAAATATAAATAAATAAAAATAAACAGTACAAAAACAATATGATCCCCGCTACACATGTGAGGGTCATAATAAATCCTGATCTAAAATGTGTTTTACCCCGGTGGTCCAGTAAGCATGAAGCGTCCGATCTCTAGAAGCTCCGACAGTCCCTTGTGGGCTCTAAGAGTCCACATGTGCAGACTGTTGTCATCCAGCAAAGTTACCATCTCAACCTAAAGAGAAGCATCAGCCAATCATTAAAGAAGATCAGAAAACTTTAGCGCCACAACGTAGCAGCAGGAAGGTGTGCTGTGTTACTGTACCTGGTGAGGCATGAAGTGCACTTGTGTTACAGCAGCATTCTCATCATGCAGTCCCATGAACTCCACACCTGGAGCTCCATATCTGAGGACCAGTTAAGAAAAGACTGGACGGCACCAATTAATTTAACTTATATAATTTTATATAGATACACTTAATGCTGACCTTTCCTGTAACTCCTCATGCTGCGTTCACACCGAACGCAATTTCAGCTTCAAAATCGCAGCCAACGCTGAAGTTTGAAGCTTGTGCACTTTGAGGTCAGACGCAGGACAGCTCTTGAAGCGCTGCACGGCAACAGCCTCCCCGCCCCTCCCTCCTCTGTCGGGCTCTGTTTAATGTCGGACGAGGAAGTGGCTTTGCTTTATTTACAGAGAGCAAGAGCATGTCACGTTCATCAGATAATTAATTCATAATTAATTCACCAGATAATTCAGAGACATTCTGAGTTTCATCACCCAGGAGCTGCGGGAGAGGCTCACAGCTCGCTTTCAGGACTATTTTTGTCCCGAGTCCAGTCTGATGAGCCGCTGCCACGCATTGGTGCAGATACAGTCCTGCTCACCATTGTTGGCACCCATGAAGTTTAAGTACATATAATGGAATATTTACTGAAGGAAATTCATCAAGTGAAACAACATTTTACTGCTGATAGCTTGTGCTTGATGCAAAACAGCAAATGATCAAAAACATTTAAAAAGATAAACTTTATGAGGAAAACAAAGAAAAACATAATTTTTACCATGCCAATGGAATTGACACCCTTTGCTGCAAATAAATATGAAAACCCAATTTGGCTCACCTGTTGCAAATCACACATAAAGATCACTTGTGATGGACTGCCTCCACACGTGACATGAATTAACCAATGAATGATCATGTTGGTGCTTTAAAAGCCACCTGTTAGTTCATCTCCACATGTGGCAATGGTAAAGACAAAGGAGTTGTCTGAGGACATCAGAAATGCCATTATTTGCAAGCACAAGACCTCCAAAGAGTATAAAGCTATCTCGAAAGACCTTGGTATCCCTGTTTCAACAGTGTGTAATGTTATTAAGAAGTTTTCCAGGCATGGAACGGTCAAGAACCTCCCTGGACGTGGGGGGAAGAGAAAAATTGATGACAGAAGTCTTCGACGGTTGGTGCGAATGGTAGAAAAAACACCCCGTCTAACATCTAAGGACCTAAAGACCAACCTGGAGCAGTCTGGTGTGATTGTTTCAACAAGTACCATARGCCGCACACTAAACAAAGTGGGGCTTTATGGGCGGAGGCCAAGGAAGACTCCATTGCTGAAGAAAAGACACAAAAAAGAATGTTTGATCTTTGCAAAAGAGAACCTGGACAAACCTCAATCCTTCTGGGACAACGTTTTATGGACGGATGAAACAAAAGTGGAGRTTTTCAGTAATTCACACAGACGATATGTTTACAGACGGCGCAATGAATCCTTTAAAGAAAAGAGCACCATACCAACAGTCAAGCATGGTGGAGGATCCATAATGCTGTGGGGCTGCTTTGCAGCATCTGGTACTGGAGGCCTTGACRYTATCACAGGCATCATGAAATCAGAAGATTATCAAGCAATTCTAGAGCGAAARGTCTTGCCCAGTGTAAGGAAACTTGGTTTGCGGCGAAGATCCTGGGTCCTCCAGCAAGACAACGACCCAAAGCACACCTCCAAAAGCACACAGGCCTGGTTGAAAGGGAAAAAATGGACTGTTTTAAAATGGCCAGCAATGAGTCCTGATCTCAATCCAATTGAAAGTCTTTGGGTGGAGCTGAAATCTGCCATTGGCAAAAGGAACCCTGCAAATTTACAAGAGCTTGAGCATATTGCAAAAGAAGTGTGGGAGAAAATGCCACCCGAGAAGTGCAAGAAGCTTATAGATGAATATAAGAAACATTTGGAGGCTGTCATTGCTGCCAAAGGCTGCGCAACCAAATATTAAGAGGGGTGTTAATATTAGTGCACATGCTGGTTTTCTGTTTAGTCCTTTGGAATTAAAATATTTATGTTGAAATGGTAATTTTCTTTGTTAAATTACTTTGGACCTGAAATTGAAAGATCCTGTTGATATAAGTTTTGAACATTTCCATTTATTTCTGAAGATATTCACTCAGCTATGCAAATCATGAAGGGGTGCCAATAATGGTGAGCAGGAATGTATCTCCTGTCAGGACACCGACTGCAGGCACTCGATTTCAGCTAAAGAGCTCCTCTCCATCTGTTTCAGGTTAGTGGACATCTTTCAGTAAACTGTCCCATCGAGAAATATGTCGCTACGTCACACAGTGGAGTCTCTCTGATTGGTTGACGCGGCGCGTCGAGCTGCAAAAGTTCAGATTTTCTAACTTCAGCGATTTGAGCATCAAGCACGTCGAACGCTCAGATCGTTCAAATCATTCAAATCGCGCTGCTCTAATCGCGCTTGAGGCGTGGCAGCACTTCCCGACGTTGCTTGAAGCGCCTCCACCATAGACTTTGTATGTAAACCTGCTGCTCCTGATGCTGAAATCGCAGTTGGTGTGAACGCAGCATCAGACTGAAGAAGTCTGTTGGAGAAGAGATGAAATGTTTCAACAAAGAAGTATCAAACTTTGTGTTAAGTACAAACTAGGGCTGGGCGGTATGACCTCAAATCCATATCACGGTATAAATTGAACCCCTTCACGGTAACGGTATTTATCGCAGTAGAAAATTATAAAAAGTTAAGATAATGTAATTTTTAGAGCATTTTTTTGCAGAAAACTGTAATCTAAATTAAACCAAACGTTTCTGCTTTAATATCAGCCTGCCAATCAATGAGCTGCTGCGCGCTCATCTTCATCATCTTCATCATCATCATCAGAGCAGAAGCTGACTTTACTTTAGCAAGATGGATTTATGACTGAACGAACGTCCACATCTTTTTATCATCTCTATGGGTAACAATACATAAAACATTTTTTTCTCCGACAATGGGATGTGAAAAACTACAGTTGTTAAAGCTTCACTCTGCGTGACGTGCAGTGAGAGGGACGGACGGAGGGAGGAAATGATTCAGCGACACGACGTAACATTTCTACAGCAGGAGGAGGATATTTTGAGGATTTATCCTCTCTATATGTGTTTTAAAACGCTAGAATTTCTTCATTATATTTCGAACTCCTGCTCAGTTGTCTCTGCACTGCAGCCCTGTTCACACAGGTGCGATGATGCAATGACGACAGGACGGTAGAGGGTACATTTCTACCGTAGGCCAACTTCATACTGTTTCTACGTCTACCACATATACTGCTCAGCCCTGGTACAAACAATGCAAAGCAATACACAATGACAAAAAATGCCTGTTTGGATATATCATTTGAGTCTCTATTAGGAAGAAAAACATTATGTACACTAGTTGGAGTCCTAACTGGGCACAACAGCCACAAACTGGTAATGGGACACCATGACAATGGTTTGTTTGATGCCTGTGGCATTGAATTAGAAACCTCTTTGCATTACTTTGGCCACTGTCCGGCTCTGAGCAGTCAAAAGCAAAGAATTCATGGGGAACCCTTTATGGATCCCAAGAAGCTCAAAACAGTGTTTCTAAAGCATGGATTATACTTCAGTAGACATGAGATAGCGAGTTGGAGATTGCGTAGTTTTATATGTCTTTTTCCTTATCGAGTATAAATGAACTAAAGACGCGGTGGAATATAAATGATCATAGATCCTCCCTCTGCCCTCCCACAGCTCATAAGTACATAAACAGCAATAAAGATGGCTGGATATTGTGTTTCGTTTAATTTTTTAACACTCAATGATCAGCGTTGTGTTGGGTGAAGAAGAGACTATGGTGAAAAACTTTTTTATGTTAACAGTGGTGATGGAAAAAGAGATGTGAAATTCTGAAAATTAGCTGTGTGCTCATGTTCAATAGGATCAAATCAGCTGCTCTTCTAGCTCTTTAAACAACTAGCTTCAGGAAAAAAAAAACATTTTAAACAAACAACACGCAGAAGGCAGAGCAGATCAGAGTCCTGCTCCTCAGCGCTGCTGCTGGAGGGTTGCGGTATTACTCATGATCAATCACACCTACAAAATTCTACCCAATCACACGCTCCGAAACGCAAGGTCCACATCTCCCAGTGCTGACTGGGGGCAATGTACAAGATAGCTGTCACCCGGGGATAGCAGTGGGAGAGCTGACGGAAGTTACGCAATTTTTTTGTCACTCAGCCAGGGGAACAAGATATGCGCCTCAAAGTATAAACCAGGCTTAAAGGGATCCATGATTAGTTGTAACAGACTTTATTTAATAAACATATAGTTTAACTGTAAAATAAAGACTGTAAAAATACTGTGGGCTGTTCKGTTTTTATCATTTTTAAACTAAAAGTTTAAAAARATARTACATGGATGGAGCCATTTTATTTCCACACAAAGCATTCTGGGTAAATGATGACGTGGATAGGTCCTCGGTGCGAGGCTGCTAGCGAGCTATATCCACCCTGAAGGTTAATCTTGGACAATATCTGATGATCGACTCTTTTAAATGAAACCAGAGAGCGTTGACAGAGAGGASAAGGTAGAAATGACTCAGCCTGGAWCTGAAAATATGGATGGAGGACAACAGAGCTGCTTCATGGAAGAAGAACCTCAGCTTAGCCTGTTAGCTTTAGCGTTAGCCCCAACGCTATCACCATATACTATGTATTAGCTCAGTGCTACACATTCTCCTCTCATCACTGAGGTCCTCCATCCACATGACAGAGAGGGGAACACAAAAATGTCTCAGCCTGCAGCTGACAATATGGATGGAGGACCTCAGTTTAGCGTGTTGATCGCGCTAACACCAAGCTAATACATTTAAGGCAATTTAGCGTCACACAGATTAGATTAACTTCATTTTTTAGCGTCTAACTTTTTTGTTTTGTTCTTTCACACGGAGTTAAACTCAACGAGAGGAAGCTAACGTTAGCCACAGCTAGCTTACCGTTCTGTCGTCATTCTCTCTTGTTTTAAGCATCATACTGCTGGATAGTCCAGTACAGCCTTCAGTACTTTTCCTTCGGGTTTGGTATGATCCATTATTATTGTTGTGTCACAAATAAAACTAAATAAGACTCACGCGTTTGTGGTCCCACCCACAGACGGCTTTCTGCTGCTCAGTTCAACTGGCCGTGGTAGAGCAGCAGCTCTGCTGGATGAAATCAAAACTACATTGAAATAAAGTTTAAACGGATGTTTTCAATTCAAATCGAATGGAAGAAACTTTAATCTAATAAACCATTAATCGACAAATAATCGTAAATTGATTAATTGTTTGCATCCCTAGTTACAACTAATCGTGGATCCCTTTAAGCTTGTGTCCTTCATCTGAGAAACACAAAGATTTGATTAAAGCTCAATGTCTTTTTGGGGAAAGCAATGGGCCCACTTAGAAGGCTCCGGTTGATCTGGGTTCTTTATCCATACCATACATATCTTACCCACCACATCTTCTGCTATGCTTAGACCTAATTATGCCAAATGACGTGTAATGTGCAGAAAAACATCAGACCAACTCTGTCCTTTAACTCCTAGCATCCACTAACAGATGGTTCTTTATCTAAACCCTCACACTGCTTTATGAAGGAACAATCAAAACCATTGTAGACAAGGATCAGTCTAATCAGACACAACCACACCATTATCTAAACCTTTGTTTTGTTTATCCTCAGTGTAGTGAATGTGCACGGGCTGGTCCCAGCACACTGTCAATGAGCTTAACTGTGTGGAAGGCTAAAATGGGACGGGCTGCACCAGACTGCACCAAACAGGAGCATGGGAAAATAAAATCAATCAACCCCATGAGTGTTTAACTGTGTCACAATTCATCAGAACAGTCAGCCTCAAGTTCAAACCTAACACACAGATTCCTCCAAAGCAGAAATGTTTGAGTGAAAGATACAGTTTGATGGCTCCGGAGCGGGTTCCTATAGCCAGCAGATGCAGAGAGGGACTGTAGCCCAGAGCGCTGGGCTGGTGGGGGAATCCATGCTCCACTGTCTGCAGGGACAACAAAAACACTAAGATTATTAGTAAGCACTCACATTTCTATCATTGTTCATGAGAAGTCAGGACAAAAAGACTCCTGAAAACCAAAGTAATTAATAAGTTCCACTAAAAACAAAACATTTTAATTCAAGACCGATTCATTCTTTGGAAACATAGATCATCGACTGACACAATTGTGCAAAATGTCTTCAAAAAAAAACAAGTTACACATCAGAGGGGAACGTGCAAATAAGACATCCTAAGCAGTTATAGGCACGACACAATTTTCTGTTCCAAAACCTAAACAGAGTATGGATGAATAATGAATAAAGACGTGGTGGTCCTCATAAACATCTGAATATGACAACGATCAACGATGGACAGGAACCACATGTTGTGTGGATGAAGGTAACCCCAAGTAGTCCCACAATGAACTTATTGTCATAATTTTATATGTTATATTAATACCAACTCAGTTCAATGAAAGGTTAATAATTAAATACTGTGCCTGGTTTTCTATGCAGATCTATGTTGCAACTTCATTGATTTGCTGAAGCAAGGAAGAAATCTGAGAGGCACAAGTGTTTATATTAACAAGCATCTCACTAAAAAGAATGCAAATATTTCAAAGAAAGCTAGATTAGGACTGGGCGATAAACCGAAAAATAACCGATATAGACATTTATGACGATAACCGACGTCATTTCGCCCATGTCTGTATTTTTGGTATTTTTAAAAAATGAGGAAAAGAGAAACCTGCTCGTTTTCTGTTGTGGTCTCAAGCCGCTCAGTCTGATGCAGACGTTGTGTTCAACAAATCAAACAAACCCCACAGCTTAGGCTACGTTCACACTGCAGGTCTTAGGGGCGGCTGTGGCCGAGTGGTTAGGGGAGTTGTCCTGGAACCAGAAGGTCACTGGTTCGATCCCCCGTCCAGCCGTCTCAGTCGTTGTGTCCTTGGGCAAGACACTTCACCCACCTTGCCTACTGATGGTGGTCAGAGGGTCCGGTGGCGCCGATGCYTGGCAGCCCCACCTCTGTCAGTGTGCCCCAGGGCAGCTGTGGCTACAGTGTAGTTTGCCATCATCAATGTGTGAATGTGAGTGTGAATGGGTGAATGTCTGTTAGTGTAAAGCGCTTTGGGGTCCGGAGGGACTTGAAAAGCGCTCTATAAGTTCAGTACCATTTACCATTTAATGCTCAGTTCTGATTTTTTGAAAAAATCCGATCTTTTTGTGTGAACGTTCACATTACATTTTAAATGTGACCTGTATCAGACCCCTGTGTGAACGCTACACAGCACTGATGTGACACGCATGCGCAGTGAAAGACGTGACGTCTCATCAGCCGGCTTGTTTGTTTACAGAGCTAGCATGGATGCTACATATTACACATCGAATCGGAAGTTGTTGTTTAATCAGAGCCGATTAAATAATTATCTGACCTGCTTCAGTGTTTATATCTGAACCTGCCTCTGACCGGGATGATCCAGTGAAGCTTTTTTTTAACGAAACTACGAGCTGGAAAAAAGTATAGACCGAGTATCGAGCTTTAGGATCGATACTCTCCGCGACCCAGGCTGGACCATTATTGTCATACTATCTACATGGAAAATTAAAAGTAAAAAGATGAAGCAACTGGACTTGTGTTTTGGAGCTGTAAACACACGGAGCTACAGATTTAAACAGCGAAACTTCAGGTTAGTGTCTTATCGATCCTTCACCTCCTCCTGATGAAAAAGTCAGATGAATGTGACATGAGCGTTCACACTGCAGTCACTTTGAAAACATCAGATATATATCTGATTTAAAACCACATACTGAAACAGCCTGGGTCGGATGTGAAAAAATCGGATTTGTCTCGTTCAGACTGTCATAAAATAATCGGATATGGGTCAGATGGAGCAAAAAAAATCGGATTTGGGTCGGATTTGCCTGCAGTGTGAACGTAGCCTTAGTTTATCCAATCAGAGCAGGCGGGTCTTTCTGATGTCGGTGCAGCAGTCTGCAGGATAAACACCAGTCAGCCTGCAGTTCCTGTCCTGAGTGAACAAACCCTGTCCTCCACACTTCTCTCTGAGCTACCAGAGACATTGGTATCTAAAATCTAACTCACTATAAGTTTGTGTTCAGAGCTTCGTTATCWAACAGATATGTCCAACTTTGTTCGTGTGACCAAACTCCTCTCGACAGCGCGCCGAGGTGCAACTGTTCTGTGAGACACGGTTTCAGCTCTTCTAACGAAACAATATTAACTCTAACAGATGAACATTTCTTTGTCCCATGTTATAGTAAAGACGAGTTTCCCGACCAGAGATCGGGATATCCAGGATCGAGACCAGGCACAGGCAGCGAGACACCCCAGCGAGTTAGAAGTTGATAAGTAGTGGATGCACAACAAACAGTGAGAAGACAGAAATAAATAATGTAGATTTATTTTGTTTTTTTCAATCCAATACTGTGTTACCGGATCTAGATAAACATAAATAAAATAATAAACGTATGCTCACAAAGACTACTAATAAACATGGAGGATGATCATATTGCTTTAGCTGGGCTAGGACTGATAACTACTACAATTTTACTCAAACTGATTTTTTCCTAAAAGTTAGGCCACACTACTTTAGTTAGACTGTGGCTAGAAAGGACAAATTTATTTAGCCTACTTTATTGCACACTTTATTTTTTGGGCTGTTTCTTTACCTGTGAATAGAAAGGTGATTTGTACTCAATGATAGGCTCACTTCATGAATAATGAACTGAAATACAAAAACTCTGACCCATAATGTCATGTAACGTTAAAAGGTAAAAAAAAAAAAATACGTACTGAAATTTTTAATCTGATTTTCAGGTAAAGCTCAGGTTAAAGACTAGCTTGCAGCATTTTACCTTGATAATATACTGGTTGTCAGGGACCTAAAAAGGCTAAACAACCGAATAAAGAAGGCTGGTTCTGTTCTGTGGACAACTGTGGAACCTCTGGAAATCAAGAACATTGTGGATAAACCTGATCATTCTTTTCATGAGACTGTTGTAGATAAACAGTGTCTTCAGCGCTTCTTCAATCTTCAAAAAGAAAAAAATAGTATAGGTCTTCTGGACGGGTTCTTCTCTAATGAAACGTTTCGTCTCTCCTCCAAGAGACTTCTTCAGTCAGAGTTTCAGGCAAAATTCAGGCTTTTAAGCACTGCCTCCATGTGACTGATCATCATTTAAGCCCACCCACACAGACCAATATTTGCGTTTTGACTCCCACCACCCACTGGAACACAAGTTAGGAGTGAT
>NW_013952471.1:1068304-1071177 GCF_001266775.1 Austrofundulus limnaeus
GTCATCAACATATCTGAACCAGTGGCTCGGTGGCACCCCTGAAAAGGACATCAAGGCTCTCTTTTAAAAGCCTGAATTTTGCCTGAAACTCTGACTGAAGAAGTCTCTTGGAGGAGAGACGAAACGTTTCATTAGAGAAGAACCCGTCCAGAGGACCTATACAATTTTTTTCCTTTTGATTTTTTACCTGGATTACTGAGATGCATCAGGACATTCTTCAATCTTGTTGACGCTGCAGAAGATCTTTTCTGCCTACAGCCATCCCCATCTACAAGAACTCTTTACTTAAATGAGTTACTACAACATCTAATTTCCTTCTGGGATCAATAAAGTCTTTTGGAATTGAATTAAATTTGAATTATTTAAAAACGTTTATCAATGTTAAACTTTATTAATCTGCAGTATTTAATTTATTACCTCAGCTCAATTCCATAACAACTGGGACATTAACATAAAAAAGTGAATCCAATGATTTGCAAATCTCATGAACCCATGTAACATAATGCACACATCAAATGTTTAGACAAAAAAAATCCCATTTTTAGGGAAAAAAAATACTAAAAAGGGGAGAATACCTAAGCAACAAACCGCAGCGTGTTTGACTTGTCACCGAGTGAAAAACAGAAATCAGGATCAACCTGGTATCCCCAGGTTGATTCTGACAGACTCATATCCAAGATTGATCTGGTCTAGGTCTCAGAGGACTGGTTCCAGTGTGAACACATGGCTTTGTGTAGAGAGCTATGTGAGGTGTGGTAGTCAACCTGCCTTGCTGAACTGGAAAAGCTCCTGTTTCAGGCGATCCCTATGGGACTCATGGCCATGTCGCCTGAACCTCTTCATCGTGTCTCAGCACCAGCGTGGAGCTTGCAGCCCCACTGTTGTACACTGTGGGGGAGACAAAGGACAAACATTCAGTTTTAAAAGATTCATTTATATAAAATGTATAGATAACTTTGGTGTAAAATTAAATATGAACATTAACAACAAACAAGCTCAGGAGAGTAAATGAAGCTAAGATACAATAAAATGTCAAATTCAAACAGAATGAAAGGATATAAAAAATATTATGAAACCTGTTGGCAATATAACCACTCTCCTCTACATAAGAATCATGACATGTAATAATTTAATATACATCTGTACATTATCCTACGAGAGCAACTCTGAGCTGACACGGAAGCCAACACGTCAGTCCTCACCTTGTGCAACGCGCCACAACCTCCGGTACATTTCTTTCTAAAACATGTATTATTATTAACACATTCACAGCATCTTCATTAGCGTACACATTAGGCATTACCGTGATATGAAAAAGTCACGGTTTTAAAAACACTAATTATCCTGCAGGAAGTAGCCATCAGAAGACGGTACACTGTGGTCATAAAGGGATGAACATGGTCAGAAGATGGTACACTGTGGTCATAAAGGGACGGACATGGTCAGAAGATGGTACACTGTGATCATAAAGGGGAGGACATGGTCAGAAGATGGTACACTGTGGTCATAAAGGGACGGACATGGTCAGAAGATGGTACACTGTGATCATAAAGGGATGGACATGGTCAGAAGATGGTACACTGAGGTCATAAAGGGATGGACATGGTCAGCAACAATACTCAGGTAGGCTGTGGTGTTGTCACAATGTTCAATTGGTACTAATAGGCCCAAAGTGTGCCAGGAAAATATCCCCCACACCATTGCACCACCAGCCTGAACCGTTAATACAAGGCAGGATGGATCCCTGCTTTCATGTTGTTGACACCAAATTCTGACCCTACTATCTGAATGTTGCAGCAGAAATCCAGACTCATCACACAGGCAACGGTTTTCCAATCTTCTATTGTCCAGTTTTGGTGAGTCTGTGCGAACTGTAACCTCATGCCACTTTTCCACTAGTGCCTCTGCAGCACGGTTTGACTTGGGTCAGCTCCGTTCAGAACAGTTTGGGTGGTTTTCCATTGAACTTCAGTAACAGCTCTAGTGGGGGGGTGGGTTCTAGGCGGTCCCAGAGTCTGAAAATTGACACTACATGATTTTACCAGCTGGTGGCAGTAAAGCTCCATTAAGCTATTTGCCAGCCACCATTAAACGTCGTAGAAGACGACCCCGATCACAACAAGGATGACATAGTGGCTTTTTGCTAGAATCCAAAAAGAACTGACCAGGAAAAGACTGCAGGCAGAGAGGCAAAACACTCCGGAGAAGTACAGAAGAGTGTGAAAAGTTCTAAAGCAGTATGACGCTGAAGACAAGATACCATCTAGACAACGATTGAGGGTAAGCTAATGCTAATCGGCTAAAGGGCTATGAAAGAAGCCGAGCATAAAAGTGCAATGTCGATTAAATAAGGTTTAGTAATAAATATGTTGTGTGTGTTTCAGATGAATCTCTTGCAAAATAAGCGTTACAAACCTACAGTCTGAATGTGTGGGATTATTGTTTGGATTATTGTTTCTGGTTTTACAAACATGCAGTGGTTGCTGAACTTAAACATGTTGGATAATAAAGACGTTGTTAAAATGACAGTTATTTACACGCAATGAAATATGACAAGGTGTACATTAAAACTGCAAAAGAAATGCCACAGTGCTGTCACAGAAACATAGCTTCAAGCATGTCCTGATGCATTTCAGTAATCCAGGTAAAAAATCAAAAAGAAAAAAATTGTATAGGTCCTCTGGACGGGTTCTTCTCTAATGAAACGTTTCGTCTCTTCAAGAGACTTCTTCAGTCTGAGAGTTTCAGGCAAAATTCAGGCTTTTAAGCACTGCCTCCATGTGACTGATACTCACATCACACGGCTATCGTTGACACCTAATTAACACCTATTGACATCTAATTGACACCTATCAGTTGTCCCCCTCCTACAG
>NW_013952471.1:1076351-1080293 GCF_001266775.1 Austrofundulus limnaeus
TCCAGAAGACCTATACTATTTTTTCTTTTTGATAGCTTCAAGCAACTGCAGATTTGATTTGATTTTATTTTTAAAAAATTTGTTTGGATAAAAACAGAACAGATGATGGAGAACATGCAAGCAGAATTTGTGAAAATACAAAATTAATTCAAGCTTAACAAATTATCACACAATTTGGATAAAAATTATATAATATTTACATAGAGATAAAAATCTATTAACACTCCATTTAGAGTTGATGGTGTAGAGATAAACAGAGTCAGTGAGGTAATGTTTTTGGGTTTATTGATGATATACTGACATGGAAACCTCAAATTATTTATGAATAAAACTAGCTAAATTATTGCATTGCTTTGAAAAGTAAGGGACTTGTTTAATGATAAAACTCTGTATTTGTTATACAATGCATTAATTGTTCCACACTTGGTCTATTGTGTTGAAGCATGGGGTAAAGCATGTAAGACTATTATAAATGCTGTTTTTGTTTTGCAAAAAAGAGCTATGAGTCATCCCTCAAAAACATTACCATTATCCATCTGATATATTATTTTGTAAACTGACATTATTTAAATTTTATGATTTGATTGATTAGAACATTTTATTAGTCATGTATAAGGTTCACCAAAACACAATAACTTTAAACATCCAGAAAAACTTTGCAAAGAGAGAGAGCTGTTATAATCTTAAGGGGACAGAAATGTTCATGAGACCTAAATTTAGATCCTGTTCGAAAGAATGGTGCACCTCAATCCAAGGAGTCAGATTGTGGAATAATCTGGAAGATGATGTTAAAAATGCCAGATTAATGTACATGTTCAAGAGAATGATAAATGTTAGATTGTTAAAAAAAGAAACAGTATAATGTGTATTCATATAATTTGTGGTTCTAGACAGATTTGATGTTTTTGTTTTCTTTTCTGAAGATTATTGTTTGAATTTATATTTGAGAAAAAAAGTGGCAGATATAAGATATTTTTCCTCACTCTGCCATCTTTCATTTCATTTGTAATTTTTATTTTTATTGTACATAGAATTAAATTGTTTTTTAAGAAATGAACCAACTTGTGGAACCAACTTCCAGTTTCTGTCCGTGAGGCTGACACTCTGTCTACTTTTAAGATTAGACTGAAGACTTTCCTTTTTCATAAATCCTATAGTTAGACTTAGGTTTCCTGAATTATTCTTCATTTCTGCTGCTATAGACTTAGACTGCTGGAGCACAAACTGAGCACATTTCCTCACTCTGCTGTTGTCTTTAGTCTCTCTTCTCTACATGTTTATTGTAATTATTTCTATCATGTTTTTTCTTTGTCTCTTCCAGAAGAAGGTGCACCTGGACCAGTCCTGGACCAGTTCTTCTGTGTTTGTCTGTGTCTCTTTCCTGTCCTCCAACCAGCCGGTCGAGGCAGATGGTCTCCTGTCCTGAGCCTGGTTCTGCTGGAGGTTTCTTCCTGATTAGCAGGGAGTTTTTCTCCACCGTTTGCTCAGGATGGGAGACTGTGATGAAGTGATTCAACACAATCTACTGGTTTCTTCTTTAGATTATTCTTTTTATGAATAGTGCTCTGAGACAACGTATGTTGTGACTTGGAGCTATACAAATAAACTGAATTGAATTGAATATTCCACTTTTTTTCTCCTCAGTCTTGTTGAAACAGTGATCATGATCAGTGCACATTTATAACATTTTCACAGTCAACACTGGAAGATCTAAAGCTCACATGTAAATGAGGTCATAGAATCTGCAGTTATTTTCATGCTAATTCAAAGAACAAACTGAGCAACAGACAGTTTTAGATCAGTCCTGCTTCTGCTCCCAGGAATGGATTTCCCAGGAACCTGAAACTTCTGTCATCACACAGATAACACTATTTGATTTGGAGTGAGATAATTTCTATACAAGATAAGGTTGCACCTTTCACTTACATTTGGTAATTTATTGAACAGCCCTGTTGACTCTTATGGGCACCTTCTCTACTGGCAGGATGTGTACACTCTTTGCTAACAGGATGCCATTTGTCATACATCATCCCAAGGTTCAGTGACATCAAATTCCCAGCATATCTGCCAAGTCGTCTAAGTTGAGAAGGGAGTCAATGAAGGGAAAAAAATATATATATACCACAACATGCCTAGGCAGGGGAAAAAGGAGCGAAAGAGAAAGTGACTCAATGGGCAGAGCAGCAACTCAACTTCTCTCTCAGAGACATAGCTTGCATTCTGCTTCATAGAAAGAATAAGTGGTCCGGAAATGCCTGGCATCCAAAATATTTCACTTATAGACTTATGCAATCAGAAGGTAAGCAGTTGCAGAAAACAGACTCAAAGGGTTTTATTGAAATCCAAACCTTTGTGAGTAACGTAATCAGACTGTTCTGCTCATACAGTACACCACTTATGACAAAAACTTCCTCACACACAAAATGTGGAAGGAAATAAAAGAGAAGCATGTTGTGCTTAACACCTTTCTGATCTCCAGCTCAACATATCAGAGCTACTTTATGATGTGGTGAAGGAAACCAGTGTTGGTCAACTCCTGCTAACTGTGTTTTATGCCCCATCAGTGAGGGAACACAGAACTCAGCAGTTGTGCTCTGATCTTAACTCTTGACAAAATGAAACACTGAGGAGCAAAAGCAGCAAAAGGAGAGAAGAGGGAGGAAACTGCAGTTAATAGCATGCTTCCTTCCAGAGTCAACAACAACACAAGTCAGATTCTTTGGGTGTGGCTGGCAGGATATTGTGTGTCTCCCTCCCACCAACTCGCTATCACTTTCATGTAAACAGAACCAGAAGAGGGTGGTTCTGGAGGAGAATTAAGTCCAGTCAGAAGTGCCACCACCATGTCCTCTTCATATTTAAAAAGAGTCATTTCTTCGCAACTGAATGAAACAGATCTTGTCTAAATAGAGAAGAAAATGGGAGATAAAACACAACCTTTAAGTTCTGTATTCAAAATATCAGGTTGTTTAATTTAACACCATTTAAAAACACTTGCTGTGGTCTGTTCAATAAAAAATACTGAATCAATAAAATCAAACTTCATTTAAAATGAAGATTAAAAAGATAATGCAGCAGGTTTTTAACATTAACAATGTCAAATGCAGATAAGTCCAATAAAATGACCCTAACCATTTTCATAAAACCCAGAAACACTAAAGAGAAGTAAACTCCCCAGCACTGTAGGCAGGACAATATAAAAAACATCAAGCTCATATACATTTCAGTGTGAACGTTATTTTAAAAACGTATTGCGTGACCCATAACGAGTGACCTGCTTGGCTTTACACAACTTTTACATAGACTGAGATATTTCTGATCCGTCATTGTTGCAGCAAGAAGAACTTCCTGCATAAATATTCTAGTCACTCAACTGAAATAACTAAATAAATTGGAAGTGAATGTGGTGCAAATATTTATAAAATAGCTTTCACGTTACCTGCTGTGAAAATTTAGATTTTTGTTTTAGGACTGCAAAGAACCACTTTGTGGTTTTCTTAACATTATAACTAGGGCTGCCACAAACGATTATTTTAATAATCTGATTATTTATTCGATTGGTCGACTAATCAAATCATACGTTAATTGAATATAAAACATAGAGCTTATCACATCAGAATACAGCTGCTATAACCATGGTTAGATTTTAGCTATATGCTAACTAAAAATAATTGCTGTGGAAGGTAAGTTCTGCTCTGCAGATATTACACAGGTTTCTCTTTCATTTTCTTAAAATGATCCCACACTTTGAGCTCTGTTGTCAGGTAGCCATGATACCAGAGCCTGTCTGTATAATGGCTGTGTCCAAAACGGTGGGCCGGGTCCTCCGGAGGACCCAGACTACCCGGTCGCGGCGGGCCAGGTCCTTGGTAGACCGGGAAGACTGAAAAAAAGAGGCTGTGAATTTGGACGGTCTAGCCTCTCCTTACCCCGGCGTACGTC
>NW_013952471.1:1083413-1084680 GCF_001266775.1 Austrofundulus limnaeus
GCTCTTACCCTGCTAATTGAAACTTCACACTCTGCTCTTACTGGTGCAATGTGCAATTAATGAAGACTGACCACCAGGCTGGTCCAATTTAGCCATGAAACCTTCCACACTAACATGACGTGTTTCAGTTTCATTGTCTAACCGCTGTATTTATCCTGTGTGTTCTGCTCTGTTGAACACAGGGAGCTTTCTGACATCCATCAAACTTGGAGGATACGTCTCCTCATTGATGCCTTTTATTTTTTGGACCAGTCTAGCATACTCTGCACTACCCAATCATCTTTTATTAAAGGGTCGAACACCATATAATCTCTGTTTTTATAACATTGTCCCTTCAATGACCACAGCTTCCTTTTCAGGGACAAGTAAAGAGCTCTGGGACACATGTCATGTAGAGAGGTTACAGAGGACTCAGGTTCAGCACAAACTCAGAAACTTGTCTCTGTTAGACCGGATCTAAACCACATGAGAGCAGCATCCTGAACAACAAACTAGTTTGCCAAATCAAAAGAAAGGATCTGGTAGTCAAAGGTAAGGCCCTATAACAGGGGTGTCAAACTCCAGTCCTCGAGGGCCGCTATCCTGCATGTTTTAGAGGTTTTCCAGCTCCAACACACCTGATTCAGTGATTGAATTAACTCTTCAAATTGGGCAGAAGCCTGTTAATCACACAGCGATCAAAATCAGGTGTGTTGGAGCAAGAAAACCTCTAAAACATGCAGGATAGCGGCCCTCGAGGACTGGAGTTTGACACCCCTGCCCTATAATTTCCACGATGCAGAAATCATGGACGGAACCGCAGAATTGACCCAACAAAATGGAATCCAGTGTTAAATGCAGAACCTCACGGAATTCGCTTATTTACCCACGCAGTGAACAACAGACTCAACGTCCTACGAAAATATGAACCTAGGGTAAAGTTTAGGACAGAAAAACACCCAAGTGTTTTTTTTTTTTAATTTATCTGTATAAGACATTTTCTGCAAGTTTTGTTAGCACATGATAGCTGGACGCTGTGAAGACTACTTCCTCTCTGAGTCACATCAGAAAGGAGCAGGACATGAATGACACGCTGCAAACTCCTGAACACTCAAAAGTGAGGTGGGAGTCCGGGTGTGAGTTTATCCAAGATTTTGTTTTTGTGTGCAGAATCAGATATTCCTTTTGAAAAAATAAAAAATTGTTGTCCGTTTTTTGATAAAGCACTGTAAACTGTGTGTGTGTGTGTGTGTGTGTGTGTGTGTGTGTGTGTGTGTGTGTGTGTGTG
>NW_013952471.1:1086375-1090418 GCF_001266775.1 Austrofundulus limnaeus
GTGTGTGTGTGTGTGTGTGTGTGTGTGTGTGTGTGTGCGTCATTGCAGAAGTAAACATCAACTCAGCACTGCTTTGAAACAAACTAAAACACCTGAAGAAGGTCACGCTCATTCAAGTATGAAGCCAATGACTGTAAACAATTTTTTCCAGGATCTCTGACATGAAGGGCAGCTTCAAGGTTGTTCTAAATTTATTGAAGTACAGTGCAGTCTAGTACAGGCTTTTTAATCAGTGGTGTCACGACAGCATTTTTTAAACTATGTACATATTAAACACTTGCCATTACTAAAGTACAGATACAAGTGCAAGTACTAATCTATAATCGTGTTTCCATCCAGTTGTGGAGCGAATTTTTTTCGAACTTTTCAAAATTTGCAAAAAATTTAATAAAAATTCGAATCTAGACTGTTTCCATCTAGTTTTCCTCTTAACTGTTTGATGTGAATAAACGAGGCTACACAATGCGTTATTACATCAGACTTCGGCGACAAGCATTGAGTTAGTAAACAGGAAGTGAAACTTGCTAACTAGCAGAGGCTAGTCATCTCGGGACAATGGAGCGATTTAACGGCTTAACGGCTAATTTAATGTTTCTTTCGCGAATTAAAGAGAGAAATGTTCTTGTCTCTTCGTCTGTCCACACGTACCTGTTGTTGTTGTTCGCAGCCATGTTTTCGCGCATTTATGATAACATCCGGGACGAGGCAGGAAAGCGGAAACAGCTGAACATGAGGTAAATATGCGCTATGTCAGAATTGATTCGGAAAACGTGTTTCCATCTCCTGTTTTGCGCATTAACTACTTTACGAATCATCCAAAAACCACCTCAAGCGAGCGTAAAAACCTTTTAGCGAATTGAGGATTTATTTTCGGATTTTTTGCATTTGTAATGCGACACTTGTGAATGCGCATCAAAAAGCCTTGATGGAAACACGGTTAGTAACATTCAAAGTGCAAAGTTTTGTTCCTCTTCTTGGCAGCTTTGCTGGGCAGAATTGTCATTCTGCTTTATGTCAGTCACTATTGTTCTCTATAGTATTGGTGAGCTTTACACAGCTGCTATAACAACCAGACAAAGCTGAACTTGTAGTTTTAAAACAAGTGCATTGTACCATTAGTCAGGATAAAAAGGGATTATTTCAGCAACTAGCAGTTTGTTTTTTTGCACAAGAACAAAGCAGAAATTAAGAAAATTATGGCTGAAAGGTTCTGACCAGACAAAAAAAAAAAAAAACCCAACAAATATGTTTTAAGTTTGTTATTTTGCTAGGAAGAAAGGGAACCATGTTGTCAGACCCTCTGCTGTTAGACCAGCAAATAGAAGATTATGGACCAACAGTGGTACTGTTCAAATATTCTGGATTTTGTCAAGTTTGTTTAAGCTAAAAGATGAGTTTATTCCTGGCAAAAATGAAAAGACAGGTGCAGGTTTTCTACTAAAACTCTAATTTGTGTCTTAAAAAGTGGCAATATTATGTGTTTCTCAGGCATATATAATTTTTTTAACCATAATAAAGTAACTATGTCACCTTCAGTTGTTATTAAAATGCTCTTTATTTGCTTAAAGTGAAAATAAACTTGACTTCTCATCATATCTGTTTCTAAACTCCTTGAAATTGGTCTCTGTCTCTTTAAGAACCTCCTTCCACTTCTGTCCCGCCCATTTCAGCATGGGGCCAGGTGGGTGGGTGTGCTCTGTGATGAGGAAGCTCAGCTTTAAATACAGACAACTTGTGATCTTTTTTCATCTATTATTTTGTGACAGTCTAGGGTGATGCTCAAAGTAACCCCCAACCCTCTATTTGAATCTTTAAACAGAGAGGAACGGGTAAACGGGTAAATCACATCGCACCAACAGGAAAAGGAATGAACACAACTTCCGTATTTTCAAATTAATTCACTAATGACAGATCAGTTTTGTGAAAACCTTTGCTATATTAATAAATATATGTAAATATTTATAAACAAATGCTGTCAAAATGCATCGTTCTGTTTGGAAAGCTGATGGAAACATGCAGCGCGCAAAATATGAATACACATGATACACATGGATTTTATTTTGAAAAGTTTCACAAACAAAACAATCGACGCAGTTTCAACTGTGTTCACTCAGTCTACCACAGAATTACTTTGTTTACCCTGACTTCCACATTTATCACTGGATTTATTTTGCGATCTCGCATTTCCTGCACATGCTTCTGCAAGCTCCTGGCACTTGGCCGAACCGGACCGGACCCGTCTGGACTGGACCGCAGCTGAGCTGCATGTAAATTTGGGGAAGGAAACACAGCATGCAAAAGAAGCAAGAGGAAAAGTAATTTTTAATCAGAAATATAAGAAAAAAGCCCCCGAAATCTAAGGAAATCAGTTTTCAGCAACCTAAACATGACAAGGATGAGAGGACACGCACAGGATGACATGTCCTGCTGTTTCTCTAAAGCAAAGGTAGGGTCATATGTTTACTATTTATAGCTGTACTTTTGAACATTTAAACTAGATGAATGTATAATCTTTAGCATTTGTAAAGTCAGACAGTAGCTTTAATAGCAGGTACAGGCGATCATTTAAAATAAATAAATAAAAAAATACCTAGAAAGCAGTGGAACTCAGTGCTGTAATGATTGAAAACACCCCAACTTTTACCTGCTGAATAGTTTGTTTACAACAAAATAAAAATTAAAGTCCAGTACGTTTTACTCTCAATTCTCTACATGTGTCTGGCTTGAATAAAAAATGTTTTTTATATTTTTATGTTTTATATGTGTGTGTGTGTGTGTGTATGCGTGCGTGTGTGCGTGTATATGTATGCAAGTGTGTGTATGTGTGTATGTTTGTATGTGTATGTGCCTGATTTTGTGTATAGGTGTGCTTTTTGTATATTAACGAGGTTATAATTATTGTATGTAGGTGTGGGTGTGTATATGTGTGTGTATATGTTTATATATGTGCGTATGGGTATATGTACATACATCTGTTTAAGTTTGGTTGCTGGGTGTTTGCTCTCTTCATTTGCTGAGGGTCAAATGTCGGGTGTGGTGTCCTGTGTGTTATTGGTGTTCATTTCACATGTTCTATAATTTCTATCGGTTTCTCTCTTTACTGTTCTTATATTTTCGCTTCTACTTTTTCTTTTTCTTCCTTACTATACTATTTAAAAAAAAGCCACTGATGATGCAGAAATTAAGAAACTTAACATTCAGTTTGGTTTTCTACTGAAGTGGCAAAAAAAAGTTTTAACCAAAACCACTGTATCTTGTGAAGAGGTGTGGAATATCAGTGCTTTCTTTTCACAGTAAAGTAATGCATTTGAGGGAAAAAAATGTTGTGATACCCCCTCTAATGCCAAATGTAATGATTCTCCAAAACTATAATGTATAGCAACTGATGATTAAATGAAAATTGTTTATTTATTTAAACCCCTAGAAAAGGGGTATGCAATTAAAATTCACTGAGGTCCAGTTGCTAAACTTTCCTCCAAGTAAAAGGTCCGAACAAAAGTCTGACTTTTGTCTTTTATGGTCTTGCTCACCCCCATATCTTCATATTTTCACTGTTAACAAATGGAACTTTATAGTAAACAACTTGTTATTTTACCATATTTCAAAGTAACCCCAGGCAAATAATTTTACAACCTTTACTTCAGAAAACAGAAACCTCAGAACAAAGTGCAAACAGAGCCTAATAACCCCTTTTTCTTTTATATTGAAGCCTAGTCAAAACTGGGGAGGTGAAGGCTTTCAGTTGAAGTTCAAGTTAATTTGTGTGCTCTCTGCTCAGACGTCAGCGGATAACTTTGCTCAGAAGATCAGTTCATTTCATAGTGGCGCTTCACATTGGCACTTTTAATTAATGTTAAATGTTGTATATGCTGTGAAGTGCCAGGAGGACTGCGACCAGTTATACATCGGGGAAACAAAGCAGCCACTGTTCAAAAGAATGTCCCAACACAGACGAGCTAATTCTAATGGCCAGGGGTCTCATTTATAAAGGATTGCGTGGAAACCATACTAAAAGTGAACGTACGGCCAAAAGGCGGAAATGG
>NW_013952471.1:1091033-1092739 GCF_001266775.1 Austrofundulus limnaeus
ATCCATACATACAAAGAAATCAAACCATAAATGTCCAGAAATGAAGTTATTTTTAATAATGTGGAATGGCACAGGGAAAGAGTATTGAACACATGAAGAAAGGGAGGTGTAAAAAGGCATGGAAAGGCGTCTTGAAGCTGTCATTGACAACAAAGGCTTTTGTACAAAGTATTAGATAAATTTCAGTAAGTATTTGTTAAATACTTTTTCCCTGTGCCATTCCACATTATTACAAATAACTTCATTTCTGGACATTTATGGTTTGATTTCTTTGTATGTATGGATCACTTGGGTTGTTACTGACATCTGGTGAAAATTTCATGTCATTAGCAACTCTAGTAATATATTTACTGAGAAAAATGTTGACGTGTTCAGTACTTATTTTACCCGCTGTATCTTGGAGCAAGCCATGCTGTCACCTCTTCTCTTCTCTGGTTAGCTCACTGCACTGGCCATGCAGGGTAAACAAGCAATTTGATTGGCTCAATCCTGTTAACATAATAACTGTAACCATGTAAGGTAACCTCTAAACCTCCTAACTGTGTCTCGTGACACAGTCTCTTGACTTTCATATGGAAAAAATGCTCCATGAATATTATATAGTTTTGTGAATTTATCAGATAGGGCACAGGTCCGGACAGAACCAACACTCGGTCTGGATTCGGACCTAGATCCACCATTTAGTGATGCCTGCCCTAAAACGTTTGTCAGGCGTTTTATTCTTTTCAACTCAAATTAAACAAAGACAAATATGTTGCCTTGAAAGTGAATAAGTAATTAAACCAGGTAATGGTAGATTCAGAAAAAAGCAGAGTCCAAAATACATCAATTAGCCCAAACGAGCAAATTCTGTGAGATTCCACGTTTTAGATAGGATTCCATTTTGTGTCCATTTCATGATTCTGTTTGCATTTTCCACATTGTGGAAATCATAGGGCCCTACATACTGTATCTCAGTCCTATTTTTATTTTTTACACACCTGGGAAATTTTTCCACGTACCCCCATAATATGCTCACGTACCTCAAGGGGTACACGCACCCCTGGTTGGGAATCACTGTTCTACATTTTGTGTGCCAGTTCCTACTAATGGCTATTGATTTAGAGGGAAGATGGGGTTGTATTTATATTTGTAAAGCTAAATGTTACGCTTTATTTATTTATTTATTTATTTATTTTTTGGAAGCCCAACTCTGGGGTTGTCACTCTTTCAGAAACAAGTGAATATTCACCAAGTCTCTCTGCAAACACTCATGGATTTACGTTATTTGTAATCATTTGTTTGCATAAATACATAAATTCAGATTTGTATCTTGCATTTGCATGCTTTTAAAAGTAATGGGGAGAATTTCCTTTGTTGAGAATCTTAATGGAGACTTAAATGATATATCCAAACAGAGATGCATTTTTTGTAGTTGTGTATTGTTTTGTATTGTTTGTACTAAACAACGCAAAGTTCCCAGAAGCAACTGTTTTATACCTTCCATGGCAAAGGTCTACCCTCCCACCCTGTACTATGTTAGGGGGTGGGGGGTTCAGAATGTTACGTGCCCGCCAGTAATCATGTTTCCATCCAGTTGTAGAGTGAATTTTTATTGAACTTTTCAAAATTCGCAAAAAAATTAAATAAATAAAAGTTCAAATCCAGACTGTTTCCATCTAGTTCCCCTCTCAACTGTTTGATGCTAATAAACGAGGCTACGCAAC
>NW_013952471.1:1092979-1095682 GCF_001266775.1 Austrofundulus limnaeus
ATATCTGCATCCATTGGCTGTTGTGTTTGGAATCACCTGCTTTGTTTTAAGGTGGTAAAACAAATTGCTTCTATTTATTCCTTTCTACACACTTTGCAGATTATTTTTTCTGCACTCCACCTGTTTAATCTATGCTCGCTCCAGCGGGGTGACAATCATGTTTACGCTTTATTTATTTATTTATTTATTTATTTATTTATTTATTGGAAAGACAGTCTGACTGTCAGCCTTTCCCACAGCGCTTCCCTGCTGTACAAGGAGACAGTAAAGCTGAGTTACATAGTCGCGGTTTGGAGTGTGCGCGCATTCGGCCGTGCGGCGTCGCGCTATGACCGCAGGAGAAACGAGGTCCAGACTCAGTGAGCTTTTGTGAGTCCTGGAGCACTACTTCACCTGCGCTGACAGTCGCCTCGCTGCGTCACCATGTGCCGCGGCGCGCGCTCCTCCCGCAGCAGGCAGTGTGGTCGGTCGGAGGGCGCGCCGTCACGTAAATATGTAAACAGTTCGGCGTTCATTTTCACACACCCGATAAGTTATGTCCCCCCCGCCTCCCTCTTCATTTGCGCTCTCAGCCACGCTGCTTCCCAGCTGGTTACATCATCAAAAAGAATTGCGTGGTTGGCCGGTAGACTACAGATCTCTATCAGAGGACAAATTTATATCGTTTCTACCGTATATCATTTATATTGCGCATTCCTACTTTGCGACTACCAAAATGTTTGAGTACTGTCTACAACCAGGCAGAGAAGATGTAGAGGAGGGAAACTATGACAGACAGAGGTACAGTAAAAGAAAAAACGTCAATAAATAGTTGTAACAAAAGAGCATTTTCTCACTTTAAGTAGGCTCCTTGTTTTTGTCTGGAACTCTGGCAATGTCTTCTTCTCCATCTGCTTTTTGTTTGTTAAAAATATTCAGTACTGCTCCTGGAAAAAGCTAGTGTATCGTTTTCAGGTGCTCCTTTTCGAAGTGATCGCTGTGCAGGCGGTCACCTGGCTTTGGACAGTAATTCTGACATCTGAGCCTACGTATCCAAATATGTCAACGTTTGTTATATTTTGGGAAGACAGAATGAAACTACATTTGTATTTTCTGGCAGATTTGAACAATTAATCGCAACAAACTGAACCATGTTGTACTCTACTCGTCCACTCAGTACTACTGTATGAGTGTAAATTTTGTCGACAGTCGTGGCACAACATACGTCATGCCTCAAAGGGTGGACGGAAAAGGCAGAAGACACCCAAGGAGCTTTTTCAATTTTCAACTTTTAAATTTGAGTTGGTATGAATTTTTTTAGACATGAAAAATTCTTAAACTTCTTTTAAGCTTTTTTTTTTAACTATTAGCTTAAAATAAATTTTCTTTTCTCCTTTAACTTATTGTCACATATAGCTTTATAAATACTCAGAAGTGTTGCTCCACTCACAGTAAACAATCACAACTTAAGTTGATTAAGACTTAAATTTCCAACAGACTTACTGTTTCAGTACAACAGTGATCCTCCTCGCTGGGGTCAGACTGGATATATTTAAAGGTACTGTGGAACAAATTCACTCACCCAGTTTCCTCTCATTAACTCCTTATGTTGAATCTTTATTTAATCATTGTTCCTCATGAGTAATGCATCACCTGATATCCTATACTGAACTTAGAAGCAGTGTAGAGTGAGTCAAGAGTTCCTGTTTTTAATCGATGTCCTGGGGGTAATGTAGTTTATATGACTTGGCCTAAGTTGGTGACAAGACAAGTTTATTGGAAGTAGTGATGAGTAGCTATGTTTACATGTGCAAAAGTCTTTGATCGGATTGAAATGTATTCGGATTAAATAATCGGAATGTATCATTTACATGGACACAATCCAATCATGACAAGTGTTTACATGCACCAGGCTTCAGCGGCAGCTGGTCAACAGGGGGCGCTGGTTCGCATCCCCCCCTCCCCTGTATTTTTGGTGCACAAAAATAAAATAAAAGAAAATGTTGTAAATGTTTCAACAATATATCGAGTATATGTTTTCTGATAAGCAAAATAAATAATTTATAATTATTGATGTGTAAACTTCTGTTTTACTCATGAACGTTTTCGTGTGAGTCACTTACGGGTCATGGCTGTGTTCGGCGCTACATCTTCCCATAGAAAACTCGTGAAGATTTTGGACATGCGCAGTAAGTTCTCAATGCAAAAGTATAGGACTGCCTGGGTTCACAGCAGACCTGCAAACACAGGCTGACCTCCCAACGCACACCAGCAGTGGGTGGGTCCACCTGTGTTGACGAGTCGACGTCTGCCATGTTCAGTGTGGACGAAGTAAACCCAGGAAGCTAATGGAGAAGTTAACAACTCAGCTCACTTAACAACCTTTTTGATGAGAACAACCCAGAAGAAGGTTAAACCAAAAGAACCTGGACATGATCAGACGGACATGAAGAGCAGCAGACCAAAGACAGAGGGAAGAGTTTACACTCCATCATTTTACAAGACTGGATTAGAAACAAGGCTAAGCTAACTGCTAATAGCGAGGCTAATGCTCTGTTTCTGACTCGTTTTTCAAGCATTCAGCATGGATTAAAACGGGTAAGAAAAGCTAAAATACTTTTGTAATGCTCGTTAATCAACCGGTTGGGTCAGGACTCTGCAGTTTACACTCATCTACAGGTCAGGACTCTACAGTTTACACTCATCTACAGGTCAGGACTCTAC
>NW_013952471.1:1097873-1100292 GCF_001266775.1 Austrofundulus limnaeus
AACAGAGGTGGAGGCCTTCATGTCCAGTTGTCCTCCTCCTACAACGCTGTTATTGCAAGTATGACTCCGCCCCCTGTGAGCAACAGGTGTGAATCAGAGCCCCAATGATCCCAACACAAAGGGGGAAAAAACAAAAACAAGGGGACGTTGAACCCCCGCTTGCATTCACTACATACACATAACACGACACCTAAGAACCACAGCACCCATACCAATAAATCAGGTGATGGGGCACATGACCCTCTATGAACAATAGAGCTAATCAAGCCTATTGTTAAGCGATGGCCCTCTTTTGCATGTGACTAACCTGTTTGTCCACCATGGGAGGCAGTGCTTATAAGGCTGAGTTCACCAGTAACTCAGACTGAAGAAGTCTCTTGGAGGAGAGACGAAACGTTTCACTAAAGAAGAACCATCCAGAGAACCTACTTATTTATTCTTTTTGATTTTTTCTACCTGGATTACTGAGATGCATCAGGACAACAATGAAAAGTTACATAAATTCGATGAACATTCACAAATATCATTTTTTCACTCATTTTGATCATTAATATATTGATAATAAGATTCAGGGGTTTTGATTTATCTCAGCTTTCTATTCATCACTTCACCATCTGTAGCAATCAGAGCTAATCAAACTGTTATTCAGCGTATCCTCTCATCATCCTCACAGACGTCAATAGTTGCAGGGACAGGTCTAATTAAAATATCACACCTGAGGAGTAATAACTGATATTCCCACATGTTTTGGTCCATAATTCCACTGAGAGAGATGGTTGCCATGAGGAAAAAAATGCACTGACTGATTCATACAGGGCATTGTGTGCTGTAGGAATAAAATGGATATAATGTGGGCCAAGATCATAGGGTTCAAAAGCACCTGGTGACCGGCAATTCTCACTGTGTAAAATCTAAATTTAGATGAGTTTTTGCCAGGTAGTTTTGCAACAGTCCAGTATTTCTTTATTCATTTTTGTTAAACATGTAACTTGTTGGGTTTTTGGACCATGAGATCACCCCTTGTAAGCGGGTCGGGTCCTGCTCTGGTTGAACTTTGAGCACATCATACGAGAGCACAAATGAGTTTTAGCTGAGTTGTGGAGCTCATGGAGAGTAACTCAAATGACTGGAGTACTTGGGCCCCTTAAATGAAAGAAGTACTGTGACAGGAACAGACTGTAGCAGCTTAAATTCAATTCAAATTAAAAAGACTTCATTGATCCTAAAGGGAAATTAAAAGCTGTAGTAACTCATTTAACTAAAGAGTTATTGTAGATGCTGATGGCTGTGGGCAGGAAAGATCTTCTGTAGGGTCTGTATTACAACAAAACTGGAGAAGCCTCCGACTGAAGACACTCTGTTTTGACTTTTATTTTACACAATGTGAGTGGGGTTTGCCAGTGGGACTTATTTTCATGGAGCTGGTTGCTTGTTTTTGTCACGAGGTCTGGCAACACTTTGTGTCAAAACTCAAGTCACAATAGTGCTGGGCGGTATACCGGTTTGTACCGAAAACAGTTTTTTTATTTTCGTTATGATGTGAGTTTTCTGAATACAGACATATCGGTTTAAATAGCCTGAACACGTCCGGAACGTTTCGGCTCGGCTGCCAACGAACTGTTCCCTGAGGAACACTTTTCCTCGCAGCACCAATTTGCACGTTAGCAAGCTAACGTTGGAGCAGCTTGGAGTAAGTGGTGGTGGATGGCGATTCCACTGCTTATATTGACTGACGTTAAAGAAAAAACATCCCGTTTTTGCCATCGCTGAATGTAGTAAACACATCTTCAGTAGGGCTGGGTATCACGGCCAATTCTCTAAATCGATTCGATTTCGATTCATTAAGTTCAGAATCATGATTTGATGAAAATGTTTATTGATAGTGATATTGTATTTAGCAACTGTGACATTTTTTTCTCTTAAGCATTAAGTTTTAAGGACAAACTTAAAAGAAACAGTTTAATTTTGAAAGAAAACTGTCACAAGTATAAAAAGTTTTAAATTAAAAAGGAATTGCAGGTGACAGTGTTGTTGGATGCATTCATTTTTAAGTAATTATTTTTGATAAATAAGTGATGGGAATAAGGCTGCAGGAGAAGAGGTGGGCTAATATTAATACACTTCTGCCCACTCCTTTTGAGAGTATGAAGAATTGTGAATGGATGTTCTGAACTGTTATTTCATTGTGCTCTGTACAATAACAATAAAGGTTTATCTTATCTTAAAACTGTATATTTGTAATGTTTGTTACCTTCTGTTGTTATGTTCAATAAAACTTATGTTATACATATAACTTATTAAAACAACTACATAATTTCATCACTGTGGATTTCATTAAGACGTTTCTTAAAAGCTCTCGATTTACAGGTCGGTCTACATTCTTACCCTCATCTATGGTCAGGAGCTTTGGGTAGTGACC
>NW_013952471.1:1106497-1109724 GCF_001266775.1 Austrofundulus limnaeus
GTGGCAGTGGAAGGTGTCAAAGCAGTTTGGAGAGAAAAACAAAGTAAAGAAAAACAACAAAAAAAGAAAACGATTAATTGATTATTAAATTAGTCATCGATTATTTTAATAATCGATTAGTCGTCGATTAATCGTGGCAGCCCTAGTTCTGAACAATGCACCTCCTGCTCCTTCGCAGGACCAGAACGCCCTGAAAAAGCAGTGGAACGCTCTTTATTTACCTCCTGAAGTTTCAGGTGGAGCAGCACTACTCACAACAAAGGCTCTTTGTCTGGTGGGGCAGGTGGAACTGGAAGGACTGGGAGTCCTCAGGACCCGGGACAGATAACAGAGTCCAGTCAAATATTCTCTTTTCTTTTGTTCTTTCTCTTTATTCAGACAGATGTGACACCTGACAGAAACTTTAGCTGAAGACACCAACAGTTTGAATCAGAACATGATGCACATTGTTATTGGAGGATCCAGGGTTGTACCTGCCCCCCCACCCACCCCACCCTCTCCAACAGTCGACTCAATGACACACCTGCCGGGAGACACACCTTGCAGAAGGTAGACATTTCCGTAATTATGCAACTCTAGCTGGAAGTGCCTCTAACCTGGTAAACAGTGTTTGGCTCCCTGGTTTTAAACTAAATATAAACTACTTCTTCATGCTTGAACCCTAACACAGAGCTTAGTTAGCTGCATCGGGTTTAATTCAAACCTTGAGCTCCGAAAACAATTAACTGAACTGAGAGGCTAAAAGAATCCTACCAAAAAGAAGAGGAAAAAGAGTTTAAAGTTAACCAGATGGAAGAAAGTAAAACTACTCTTACTGATACTGGTAGGCCATTCAGTTAACAGAGAGATAAGGCAGGCAGTTGGCAATTACCTGCAGTCCCTCTGAGACAACAGATGGCAGTCAACAAGTAGCAAACACCTGTGGAAACCTGCGGCCCTCCTCCCAACAACCAAACCGACCCACCTGCTTCACAAGACGGTCGTTCCTCCGGTCAGGACTCGGGCTTCTAGCCGGCTCAGTGTCCTCTCTTCTCGGATAGTGAAAGAATTAACGTCCAGGTCTGCCCGGGCCGGAAACTTTCGTACTTTTAATGGTTTTTGAGCTCCAGCACAACCTGCAGCGCTACCGCTGCTGCTGCGGCTTCAGTGTTTCCTGTTCAGCTAAACTTCACTGACTCCGCCCACATGGTGCGTTCAAATGCATCTCTGAGGCTCGAACATCACAGTATCCTACTATTTTATAAAGCCTGTAAAAAAAGATACAACTCTAACAAAGAAAAACAACGTATTACACGTTGTTTTAAATTTGTTTTAATGTAAGTATAAAGACTTCATAAATAAGTAATTTCCACAGTAGGCTGTTTCTAAGGTGCTTACCTTTTACAAATGAATTCTAAAAAATAAAAAATAAAATAAAAAGCCATAACCATGTAGGATGTATCAGACACTGAGCTTCTGTGGCAAAAATTAATGTTAATTAATTAATTAATTAATCATTTAATTAATTAATAAATAATAATAATAATATAATAATAATAATAATAATCATCATCATCATCATAATAATAATAAATACGAGCAATTAATATCTTACCTGTTAGAGATAAAAAATGAAACAGCCTCGTTTTAAACAAAGGAATTTTGCCATCAATTAAAATAAATTTCGTCATTTTTAGAGCAGCTCATACCAATTTTCTGACATTTGCATACTGGTGAAATTGTATGGTTTATTTTTCAATGCAATTAGCAGCAGCAGCCAGCTACAGTGCAACGTGTGCGCACTTCCTGCAAGAATTTCTTAGCATTTCTGCTGTGTAATTATACGTAAAGTGACAATGGTGTAAATGTTTAGAAAATAGTGTTTATGAAATAACATATCTATGTTAACTATATAGATGTAACAAATTACAAACCTGTTAACATTATCATAAAGACCCAGGGTGACACTGGTGTCTCCATCTCTTTTTCAGAAAAGTTTCTTATAAAGGTTTAACATTGACTTTTAATTTATAAAGCTCCTAAGTGACATCTACTTAACATCCTGAATCAGTCATGTTACTACGACTCTGGATACTGAAGTTCTCTTTTCAAAAAACTTCATGCACCTGGGCAGCTATTGTGGCCACTAAATTAATTTTAGAAACTTTGTTTTCTCTTGGCAAACGTAAGTTTTCTCTCATACAGCTGTTCTAATCCTAAGATAACGTCATATTTCACCTATAACTTAGTTTGACAGCATTTGTAAAACAATTTAAAATATTTATTTTATACATTATTGATCCCCTGGTGGGGAAATTAATTATCTGCATTTACCTATCACACATGTGAACACACGTGGAGCAGGGGGCTGCCAATTAAAGCACAGAGGGAGCAACTGAGGGATTAAGAGCCTTGCTCAAGGGCCTAAAGTCTGTCTGAGGAGCCGAACCGGGGACTTTCTAATCACAAGTTCACCTTCTCTAACCTCTGCATCACCACTCCCAACATATGTCACATCGAGCAATGAACTAAATTGTCCAGAAAAATTCCACGTGACAATGAGACAAATACTAATCATCTGCTTAATCAATTTAGCTCATTCACTTATTTTACATAATTATACTTTCTGTTTATTTTAAATCATATAGGCAAGAAGTATAAGCATGAAAATTTAAGAAATTATTAAAAAGTCATTTATTATAAATTTACTATTCAATGTGATATATGACATTTCCAATGGGCGGCGGTATTAAAAACACTTCAGAATATTTTTGATAAAAATGGGTTTGGGTTCTAAAGGGTTTATAAGCAGGCTTGTCCTTGTTATTTCTATAAAATGTGTAAAGTGAAACTGATGGTGAGATAAAAGATGAAATGTTAAATTTCAATAGCCGCAGTTCATCTAATTCACTGTAGATTTCACAGTATTTGAACAAGATATGAGCTCATCAGTCCTGTCAGAACCAAACTGAGGTTATTATAAGAGCTATCAACAGGAAAACAAATTTGTTCACAAGCCATTCACACTTTTATTTCTCTGTTTCAGTTTGGTGGAAGCCCTGATGGTACATGACCAGAAACAGACTTCATGGTGATATTGTTCATGGTCAATACCAAAAATAACATTATTATAATCTAATGTGGTATCATTTTCTTTTTCCAGCACGTGTGAATTTTAACTATTTTTTTTCATTTGAATATACTGTTATTGTATATTAGACCTTAATTCAATAAATAATGCAATAAAT
>NW_013952471.1:1111154-1123841 GCF_001266775.1 Austrofundulus limnaeus
TTCACATTAACTTCCAGTGAAATATATTTATGTTTGTGGTTGTAATGTGACAAAATATGGAAAAGTTCAAGGGGTATGAATACTTTTGCAAACCACTGTAAAAAGGACTAGAGAACAGGGGGCTTTTCTATCATCTTGAAGGAAAGAAAACTCATTTCAAGCTCCAGTTAAATGATTTCTCAACTTATTTAAAACAATTCAATCTAAATTTTTAATTGATAAACTTATTAAGAACTTTAACCTTGATCCCAATCTACTGGAACAAATTCTTGATTTTTTTGTTAAACAGAACTCAGAGAGTGAAATTAAATATCAACATTGCAAAAATTTTCAATCTACAATTTCAGTCTAACAATTTTATATCCAGCCAAAAATATTATTGATCTTATTTTGAGACTGATTTACTAAACATGAGCAGAATGTGTAAGATAATTAACCTTGTTAATCTGGAAATTTGACTCAAATTAAGTGAAATAATCTCCCAATGGAGTAAGACAATTGCACTTGATAAGATTCTTGAAATCACTTAATTTGACTCAAATTTTCCTTATTTCAAGAATCTTACCAAGTGCAATTGTCTTACTCCACTGGCATATTATTTCCTTTTTGTTTTGGCATATTATTTCCAAGAATTTAGGTTGAATTTCAGAGTTGACAAGATTAATATCCTTAACATTCTGCTAACAAGATTACTAATCTTACACATTCTGCTCTTGTTTAGTAAATCAGTGTCAAAATAAAATCAATTTTTTTTTGCTGGATAGTGTGAGACTCCGTTAGATGGACAATTTTTGCAGTGCCATGTCAGAGGAAATGTCCTCATCTACAGGATCCCCTCAGGGTTGTATCCCAATCCCAACCAAGTTGTGTCCCAGATTTGTCTCTTTATTCCCATTTTCCTTCTGATGTTTCAGAGCTGTTTTAATGGTTAAATGTCAGACACCCATCCATCCTCAGGACAGTCACTAAAGAGCCAGGTTGTTGACCATGGGGGCAATTAGAAGAGTCTGAGAACCATAAATGGTGGCTGACCACATTTCAATTGAAATGTTAAAAAGATCTATGGTTAGTTGTGATAGACTTTATTTGATCAACATATATTTTAACTGTAAAAAGTGGTAGTTAACAGTTAAAATAAATGTTTATCAAATAAAGTCTAATGTTACAATTAATCATGGATCCCTCTAACAAGCCGTGCAAGAGCAGTTTGCGGCATATTGACTGCCTTGCAAACTTTAAAAAACTTAATCTTACATCGAGTCTGTTGCAACCTCTATTATGCTGTCATGCAACAAACACCAACATTAAAGCCAAGTAGTCTGTAGAGCAGAGCTGCCCAAAGTGGGGCCCGCAGGCCAAAATTGGCCCACCAAACCATTTGATTTGGTCCATCAGCAGTTGTTACACAACATGCAGGTTGTAATCTCCTGTCTAATGTAGAAACACTATATTTCCACTTTCATTCCAACTATTGATCTAACTATATGGAACTGTGGTGCAGATAATCTTATGGTATGTAATTTATCTTTGCATTATATTAAGATTAATCATAAAATACAAGTAACTACCAGAGACATTTAGATTGGAATAAAGCACATGTCTAGATTTGCACACTTTATAATAACACAAACACTAAAATTTAAATGAATGAAGAGTCCACCGCACTGGCGTGGCCGCTAGCTTTATCATAAAAACTAAAACAACTTTACTTAAGAAGTATTTGCATTTAATGTTTTTATTATTATTTATTTATTTTTTATTTTATTATTATTATCATTATTTTGCATTTGGCCCACAGCCCTCAGATCGATTTGCATTTTGGCACTTTCAGGGAAAATGTTCAAGTAGGGGTCTCTGCAGAACATGTCCTGTGGGCAGAGACGGCCCAAATCGTCATTGGCCGAGGTCTTAATGTAGGCAGAGATGGCCCTGCTCGTGATTGGCGGAGGTCTTGATGTAGGCGGAGATGGCCCGCAATGTGATTGATCGGATTGACGGTGGGGTTTGAGGCTGGAGGCAGCGGGGTGTAGCTTGGTCGAGTCGGGCAGGAAGTAACATGTTTTTTTAAAAGATTAATTTTAGTCATAACTTGAGAAAGGAAAATGCTAGCTGCACGAAATTTGAACGTCATAGTTACATGTGAAAGGATGTGTAACAATATGGCTTGGTTAAAACATCCCTAACCAGCCTGTAAAAAATATTGATTTTTAGCTATCTTTTAACAGGCTGGTTAGGGAAGTTTTAACCAAGCCATATTGTTACACATCCTTTCACATGTATGACGTTCAAATTATGTACAGCTAGCACTTTCCTTTATCAAGTTATGACTAAAATTAATCTTAAAAAAACGTTGCTTCCTGCCCGACTTGATCAAGCTACTCCCCGCACCGTCAATTTGACCAATCACGTCTTGGGCCATCTCCGCCCACATCAAGACCTCCGCCAATCACGAGCAGGGACGTCTCCGCCCACAGGACAAAACCTACTGCAGAGACCCCTTACTTAAAATGTTTGGGCATCCCTGCCGTAGAGCCATCATCATCTTAAATAACATGAACTTGTATTGGGGACAAAAAAATCTTGATAGCTCAGGTAAAGTGTTTGTAGTGTAAAACACCATGTTAGTACACTCTTCAAGCAGAACTGAGGAAACCAGCTGGTCAGGATCTACATTTAAACTTTATCAGTTCAGAAAAAGTTTTGTAAATAAAAAGTTTGGATTCTGGTCAACAGAGGGTTAGTTATACTTTTGTTAGCAAAGAGAATTATTCATCCATCGAACTAGTCGTGTTCTCCATTTAGTCACTTTCAGCAGGCGCTCAACCCTTAACAAGTCGAAGGGAGGTGCAGTTAAGGATTTTGGCAGGATCGGGAGTGACGAGATCAACCAGGAATCCTTCAGCTAGAGACACTTTCAGCAGTTCTTCCACAAAACTTTGCAAATCTTTGATTTCAAAAAGTCCTCGGGACATGTTGACGACATCATCTGAGCATGTAGCCTCAGGGTTAGTAACAGTTAACCCCCGGTAGCCTTGCTTGTCATACTGGTCCTGAGGGAGGTCATCAGGCTTTGACACCCACTCCAGTTCCAGCCTGTTCTGCCTCAGGCTGCATGGATGGGACCTAATGGACCCCTGAGATGAACTGTAAGAGAAGCGCTCACAAAGCAGGGCTAGGAAAGCCCTCCAGGTACAAAAGAGGTCAACAGTGAAGACTCGAACTGAGCATGTGCGGAGCTCATAGTTTTCTGGGCCATGGCGCAAGTTAAAATGGAGGATTCGGACCTAGAATGAAAAGAGAGAGTATGCTGACAAGAACTCCAAAGTGTACACAAACAAAGAAGCAGTTCACAAACTAGATCACAACTGCAACCTTTGCACACTTTGTGTCTAAACACCAGCCTGAATGTTTTACTTTTTTAATCTGTCAACAGAACAAATTCTCCACTAAAACCGAATGTAGTAAAAATAATTTTAGGTACTATCCAACATGAATGAAAACAGGACCAGATTAGAGCTGGTTTGGATCTGTTTGGCCCCAATGATGGGCAAAGATTAAAACACACACTTGTTTTGGAATCTTCAGTAAAAAAAAATTAAAAAATGGGTAGAAAATCACAAAATCAGAAGAGTCGTGGATCATGTCCGATTGTTTAAACCTTTCTTTAAGATGCTTCTTTCTGTGAAACTTAACACAATTTAAGAAAGTTGTTTGGAGAAAAATTATACAGTTGTGTTCAAATTGATTCAACCCCCACAACAGTAAAGTGTTTTAGCAAGTTTGACGTTTATTTTTTATCTTGTTCACAATCAGGTCAAAGAAGGACTTTAATAATAAACAAATGCAACTTAAATTACAATATTCTTTCTACCAACAAATATCCTTTTTGTGATTTCTTCAGTGACAAAATTATTCAACCCCTTAAAAATGACCACTCTCAAGAATAGAGGTCTCAATCAGGTGTCTTCAGTTAGGCGTTGAAAGCACCTGTAGGTGTGAACAGAGCCATAACGAGCAGCAATTAAGCAGATTTATAAGGACTGAGATATTCAGCTCCTTCTACAGTTTGCAACATGGTGAAGTCCAGGTAATGATCAAAGAACCCAAGAGAGGAGGTCATTTCTCTTCATAAGCAATGATGCGGATATGAAAGATAGCAGACATTAAACATTCCAAGAGACACAATTGGAAGCGTAATTTGCAAGTTTGAATCTAAAGACAGGGCAAACACTAATCGTGTTTCCATCCATTTGTAGAGTGAATTTTTATCAAACTTTTCAAAATTCGCAAAAAATTAAATAAATAAAAATTCAAATCTAGACTGTTTCCATCTAGTTTCCTTCTTGACTGTTTGATGCGAATAAACGAGGCTACGCAACGCGTGATTACGTCAGACCTCAGCGACAAGCCTTGTGGTAGTAAACAGGAAGTGAAACTTGCTAACTAGCAGAGGCTAATCATCTCGGGACAATGGAGCGAATTTTTTCGTGAATGCCTTGCTATTGGGCAAGTTGTAATTATTCTATCTATTCAGCTAGTACAGGCTATGTTTAACGCTGCCAGGAGACGTAGGGTGTTTACGCGCGTTTATGATAACATCCGGGACGAGGCAGGAAAGCGGAAAAAGCTGAACGTCACGTGAGGTAAATATGCGCTACGTCAGAATTTATTCGGCAAACGTGTTTCCATCTCCCGTTTTGCGCATTAACTACTTGGCGAATCATCCAAAAACCACCTCAAGCGAGCATAAAAACCTTTTAGCGAATTGAGGATTTTTTTTTATAATTTTGCTGTTTTCATTCGACTTTTTTTTGCATTTTTAATGCGACACTTCTAAATGTGCATCAAAAAGCCTTGATGGAAACACGGTTACTACCTGGGTGTGGCAGAAAGAGGTTGCTGTCAATGACTGCTGTCCGTTACCTGAAACGAAAGTTGGACAAAAATCCCCGGCTGACAGCTGAGGCACTGCAACAGGACTTGTCAGAGGCAGGCACTCAGGTTTCAGCCCAGATGATAAGACGCACACTGCAAGATGAATGCCTCCGTGCCAGAACTCCCAGACGCACCCCTCTACTGACTCCAAAGCACAAGAAGAGTCGACTCCAGTATGCCAAAAAACGTGGACAAACCACAAATGTTTTGGGACACTGTTCTCTGGAGCGATAAGGGAAAATTGGAACTCTTTGGGCCTATGGCTCAAAGATATGTTTGGAGGAGGAAGAACGAGGCCTGTAAAGAAAAGAACAACTTGCCTACTGTGAAGCATGGCAGTGGGTCAGTAATGCTCTGGGGCAGTTTTGCATCTTCTAATACAGGAAATCTACACTGTGTGTAAGGTAGGCCTGTCACGATAACAAATTTTGCTGGGCGATTAATTGTCTCAAAAATTATTGCGATAAGTGATAATATTGCCTGGTGACCATTTTACAACTAATAATTATAAAAGCGTAATATGTAAGTGTAATAAATCAATAAACTTTAATTTTTAAAAGAATGTTTAACAAAGTGGACTCTCAGTCTCTAACAAAAAATGCACTTGAATAAAAAAAAAACAAAATGTAAATAAAACACCACACACAACTAGGACAGTAAATAAACAATATTAAAAAGCAGCATCTCTTTAGAGATTAAGCAAACTACACAGCCTGGTGAGGACCCACTGTTTCTTATGAGGACATTAGCCCAGTTCACATCCCATGTAAAGTGTAGGCTAGGTTTAGGGTCAAATGGTAATAGAAAATACTGGTAAATGAATGAAAGTCAATGCAAAGTCCCCATGAGGATAGAAGAACAAATGTGTCAGTGTGTGTGTGCGAGGAGGGGACAGTCAGCGAGGAGACAAGCAGAGCGCTGCGGGGAGGAAATCAGACAGTTCAGAGTTTTCCTCATGAGTTGTTGGGACAGCTACAGTTTTTTTGGGGGGTGTTTTGTTAAAACACAGATGCTGCGTTTAAGTTTCCTGTTATTTTTGGGAGCTWCAGGTAAAGTCTTGACAAGTTTGTCGCGGGTCTGGGGGAGTTTCAGCCCCCACCCCTTCTCCTCCTCTCTCTCTGTGTCTCCCCGCAGCGAAGTTCAGGCTCTGCAATTGCTCAGACACTGCATCAGCCGCGTTCTGCTTCTTTAGTTTGTTATTGCTACGAGCTCTCATGCTAAAGCGAGAGTTCACTCCTCCCGACACTAAGAAAACAGGAGGGGAGGAGTCAGCTGAGCTCCTGTGTAGCGGAGCACAGAGAGGGAGAGACGAAGTGAACAAACAAGCAGGAAAATGAAACTTATCGTCCTCATTTTTTTTAACCGACCTCTAGTGTAAGTTATCATGAATTCAGTTAAATACCAGGAGATCTTGCGTGAAAATATCACGCAGTCAGTGACAAAGCTGAAGCTTGGGAGACATTGGACCTTCCAACAAGACATTAGTTAAGTTTACATGCGCAAAAGTCTTTGATCGGATTGAAATGTATTTCAATTAAATAATCCGAATGTATTGTTTAAATGGGCACAATCCAATCATGATGAATGTTTACATGCATCAGGCTTTTATTCAGAATAGAGGCACTGACATGCGCAGTTGTTAAATTTCCCTAAAAAAAACAGAAGATCTACTTCTCTGGTGAACATAAACAAACGTCTTCTGAGCACCCAGAATGGACCCGCGACAGGTTTTAATAATGGTGGAGGCATTACTGCACTCCCTGGTTGACATGCAGATTTGGAGGGGTAAGCAGCACATGCTGTTTGTTCTCTTTTATTGAATGAGAAAACAGGAGGAAAAGTTCTGTGCTGCTGGAAACTATAGCGCTGCTGCCACTCCCTCCACAAAAGAGCAGAAACTGCTGGATGAAAGTCAGAAGATATGCGCAGTCAGGTCAGTTTTCCACAATCAGAATAAGATGATCGGATTAAGTGTTTACATGCACGTTGTTCGAATTATCAATTGGCATAAACCACCTCTCTCATTCCGATTACAAATTCATTCAAGCTGAATCAGATCAGAATAACTCAAATGGTGTGTTTACATGATGCATTTTTATTCCGAATGGCCGTTTAAATCCAGTTACTTATGTCCATGTAAATGTAGCTACTGATCCCAAGAATACCTCAAATTCTACCAGGGCTTGGTTGCAGAAGAAGGGTTGGAGGATTCTGGAGTGGCCCTCACAATCACCTCACTTAAAAAATCTCTGGTGGGACTTGAAGAAGGTAGTTGCAGTACACAAGCCCAAGAATGTCAATGAACTAGAGGCCTTTGCCCACAAGGAATGGGCTAAAATACCTTTAGATCGCTCCAAGAAACTTGTGTCATGCTATGTTTCATGTCTGAAGGATGTTATTACTGCCAAAAGGAGTTGTACTAAGTACTAATGATTAGAGCTGAGCGGTATGACCCAAATTTTATATCACGGTATTTTCAACAATCACACCAGTTTCACGGTATTTGACAGTATTTTTTTCCCTCACAGCTCAGCTGATAATAAAATGTACAAACTTTGCTTATTGACTTTTTTCTTTTACTATACCTCTGAATCACTGTTTCCCTCCTTTTGTACGTCTTTTCTTCTTTGACTGGTTGTAGACAGTAATCATGCATTCAGGTCCGATCGTGAAGGGTTGAGAAAAAGTCATTATCTGGTCTATCGTTACGCTTTAATAAAACTTAAAAGGACGACTCACCTTGCACACCAGTCAACTCAGCTACACAACAAATCTACTTCCCCCCGGCTTTTCACAATAGAAGCATGCTAGAGTCACCATGCAATAACGTCTCCATCATAATGTAGCGTGTTAAATCTAACGTGCACATCACTGAAGAGTTGTTTACTACATTCAGCCATGGTGAAAACGGGATGTTTCTTTTAACGTCAGACCATTTAAGCAGCTGAAACACCACCCGCCCCAGTTGTTCCAACAATAACGTTAGCATGCTAATGCACTTAGCGGTGCTGCGAGGAAACGTGTCACCCACGAAACAGTTCACTGGTGGTTGCAATGAAACTTTCCACAAGTGTTCAGGGTACTTACACCGTTATTCAGAAAATTCATATCATAACAAAAATAAAAACCAGTTTTCGGTACAAAATGGTATTCCGCCCAGCACTACTAATGATGTATGTAACTAAGTGGTTGAATTCATTCAAGTCATTGAGGAAATTACTAAAAGGACATTTGTTGGTATACCTGAAAATATATTGTTGAAATTTAAGTTGCATTTGTTTATTATTAAAGTCCTTCTTTGACCTATTTGTAAACAAAATAAAAAATAAACATCAAACTTGCTAAAACACATTACTGTAGTGGGGGTTGAATAATTTTGAATACAACTTTAAGCATTTTTGTATGTCCAGACACCCACTTTTCAAATGGAGCCCCCTCCTCAAATATGGGGTCTATCGTAAAACCGTTGGCTGGCGCAGTGTAGGTCGGATACATCTACATTCCTACCAAATTTCATGCTGCTAGGTACATTCAAAATTTTGTTGTTTGGGGAGGTGGGCTCATTGGTGGGCCTGATGGATAACCCTTAATCAGAGCTAAACAAAAAAAATCTGAAGCTCCTATGTTGAATAGTATTTGAGTTCTACGCATTTTTGTACATCCAGACACACCCTTTTTAGATAGAGCCTTCTTCTTAAATTAGGGTTGTATTGTAAAACCGTTGGCTAGCGCATTGTAGGTCAGACTTATCTACATTCCCACCTAATTACACATTGATTGGTGCAGCCTTTTCCATGTTACGACTGACCTTGATCTTGAAATAAATAAATAAATGAACAGTACGTGTGTGGGGGGTCATAATAACGTCGCTTGCATTAAAATGAATCTGAAAATACCGTGGATTGGAAAAATATTCACCCTACTGGTATTTTCTGTTTTGTTGCCTTACAACCTAAAATGTAGATTTATTTTGTAATCAAATTGGAAATTCATTTAATCTGAATCTGAACTGAATGGACCAACACAAAATACCCCACATCTATGGGGGAGAAAAATGTTTTAAATATTGATAAAATAAAATTATAATGAAAATATAAATAAAATAAAATAATTTTTAATTAAATAAACCTTCAAGCTTCAACTAGTTCTCCAGTTGAGAGAAGGGGCAGTAACGAAATGGAAAGATCTAGCACAGCCAACCTGCCAAAAGGGTCATCCACCAAAACTCCCAGAGTAGTAAAGAGGGCATTAATCGAAACAATCAGGAGCCCAAAGATAACCCTGACTGAGATAGAAGGATCTGTCCCTAAGACCACTAGAAGCTGCACAGAGCTGGGCTTCGTAGAAGAGAGGCAGGAAAAAAATTGATTCTTTGGGATTTCTTTCCCCAACAGGTAGGAGGTGCTGTGGGCGGATGAGACAACACCATCTCTACACTGAAGCAATGACAGTGGCAGTATCATGTTGGGACTGGGAAACTGGTCAGAGTTGCAGTGAAAAATAGATGAAGCAAAAATATAGAGACATTCTTGAGAGGAGTTTGTTGGAGCCTTCCAGAGATCTGAGACTAGGACGAAGGTCCACCTTTCAGCAGTACAAAGACCCTAAACCTACCGATGATGCAGTACTCCACTACTTTAACGAGAACCAGATATATATACTGGAATTGTCCAGTCAGGACCTCAGTCAAGCTAAGAATCTCTGGTTGAATTTAAAGACTGTTGGACGCAAAGAGCACCCAAGTCCAGGTTAGATGGGCCAAGATCATGAAGACAGACCTAATGCTGTACCTGTTACTAAAGGTGGTGACACAAATGATTGCGTTTCAGGGGAGCTATGAATGCTAAAATTGTCTATACAATATAAAATACAGACCTCCAAAATTTATTTTTAAAATTTAGATACTAAGGCAACAAAACAGAAAGGATGACATTTCTTTTTTTTTTTTTTTTTTTTTTTTTTGCAAATCACAGTACATGTAAGTCCTCAGTTTTCAACTGAACTTTTTTCAAGTGACAGCCCAAAGCTAGTTTTCCAACAAAAAAATATGTGACCAAAACGTTTATGAAGATCTTGGCTGCCATGCTTCATTCTCAGTGAAGAAACAGGGTCTACATAAAGCTAAACTGTGGGATTAGGGGCACTAGGGATTAGAACACTACACTATCTGCATGTACAATGGCATTTCTTACATTTCTAAAACAAAGGGTTTATTTATTGTTTCTAAAACCTTTCCACACATACCTTAGAATCAAAGTTAGCAATAATCATGGCTCCTAGTGGGCCTCCTCTGAAGCAATGAGGCACTGAAGTCTCATAGTGACGAATCTGCTCCAACAGAGGATTTATCTGGAAGAAATCAGCCTCTCGACGCAGCAGTGAAAGTTCTGAGAAGCCATCGGGAAGGTCCAAGGAGCTTGACCGTAGGAAATTCAGGATGTACCTAAACACTTTACCATCTCGGTCAATGAAGATGTTCCCCCTGTTGTCCCTCAGCACAGGGATTTTTCCAGTGAACATGGCCCCCAGCATTGAGTCACGGCAGCGTGTCAGAGTGTCCAGGGTCGTCGTATAAATTTCTCCACCAACATTCAGCGAGACCGGGTCCTGTATAGAGTTACTGTTGCTGTTGTCATCAACTGAGTGGAGATCCAACATCTTGGGGTGAAGCAGTGATATCTGTGACCCTGCAGAGCTCACTCTGGTGTTGATCTGGTCAGAAATGTTGAGGACTAAGAATTGCAGGAATTCAAAGTGCTTTTTTTATTCGTATCAAAGACGAGCAGAGATCCAAATTATCTGCCAAGTTTGGAGAGATCTCCCAAGTTTGAGTCAAAAGTTGTAGATTTACTTGAAAAAAAGGCTTTTGTTTTTTTCTTCAGTGTTGTTTCAAAGAAAATGTGCCATCCTTAAAAAGGTAAGCAATTTATGGAGCCAAGTAAATGGTGTAAAATCCCAGCAGTCTGACTAAGTTAAAGCAGAAAGACAGGAGTGCTGCAGCGAGCAGACCAGCATGCTAATACTGGACAGTGCTGGCTCTGTTACTGCGAATCTCTCTTTTATTTGAGGCTCATACACACTGATCTCTCACTTTCACACACACTGGAGCTGGAGTCTGAGAAAAAGACAGGGGACTGGTCAGTTTGTCTGGAAACTGCCCCCTTTAAAGTGACAGCCAGAACGCAGAAGGCAGCCTGTTTCATCCCCTGTGAACAAATGTTCTCCGACACTTTATTTCAAATACCCTCTGGAATGCAAAGGTCTTCCAGAGAACAGAATCACCACAACAGTTCCTCGAGTTAGCAATGGGAAAAACAAGGTTTCTTTCAATTCTCTGATTCAAACAGAGCCAAATTAAGATCAATCCTACTTTGTCTTCTACAGCTTTCAATAGAAAACCCAAGAGAAATTTATTATTTTCATTCCATTCACTGCCTTTTGGAGGGCATTAAAGCCATTTAAACACAAAACTTAATTTACAAATTCCCTACACAGGGATGTATGTCGCATGTGCTATGAAAAAAACTGTTGTGCAATAAAAGAAAAAACTACGTAGCACTGGTGCGACAGCTTTGGAAGCTGCCGCATTTTTTATTTTTGTTTGTAAATCTAATTTTCATAATGCAGGAAATTGTTGCATACAATAAATTTGTGCTTAAAGGGGCTGTATCATGTAAAATCAACTTTGAGTTTTATATCATGTTACAATGTTATCCTCTCATCAAAAACATGCCCAGAGTCTTACTTTGACTCACTCATGCATGTTTGAGAAATCCTGTGCTGTCCTGAAAAAACAGCATTTTAATAACAGCTAAAGGTGACACAGATACTTTATTATGGTATAGAATTTAAATATATGCCTGAGAAACGCATAATATTGGCCCTTTAATTAGTAGACATCCTCAGTTGAAATGAAATTTAAATGAAATTGAAATGTTTGTTACGTATTGTAATCATATCTTTCAATGCTAACCGTGTTAATGTGAGAATCTGATGTTTGAAATCATATCTGCACTGATTTTAACTGATGAGTGAAGAAGTTAAATGTTGAGCTGTGTATAAATTAAACATGAAATAATTTAATAAATTAACCAAAGATAAAAAAAAAAAACTTTTAACCATTGATATATTTTTGTAAAACTATGCAAGTATGAATAATGTCAGTAAATTTGAAATGTAAATAATTAATATGAAATTTCGCACTTCGAATTGAAAGAACTAAAAGTTTCTGGTTATTTTGTTCATTTGACTTTAATTAAGTACTTTTGTGGGTTAAGATTGAGTGTTTGCTAAATTTATTTTGTTGTTTATTTTGCAGTCTGAGTAAAATAATTTATGTAAGACTTAAATAATACAGGCACATGAGTAATATTAATTTATTTGCTTATTTATTTATTTTCTTCTGTTGGGGGTTTTCAAAGGTTTTTTACCTGCTTCTGGACCAAATGTAAAAAAGCCACTTCCTAACACTGATAAATAAATGGGAGATAAAAGGAACCTAACCTAACCCTAACCAATTAAAGGAGAACTCGACAGTCCATGTGCCAACTGTCAGTATGAAAGCTTCACTCTCTATGATAGGAGACCTGTGTTAAAGATTGGAGGGTTTTTTTCTGGCCTCATACAGAATAATATACAGGTGCTGGTCATAAAATTAGAATATCATGAAAAAGTAGATTTATTTCAGTAATTCCATTTAAAAAGTGAAACTTGTATATTATATTCATACATTACATACAAACTCATATATTT
>NW_013952471.1:1125456-1126515 GCF_001266775.1 Austrofundulus limnaeus
ATGAATATAATATACAAGTTTCACTTTTTAAATGGAATTACTGAAATAAATCTACTTTTTCATGAGATTCTAATTTTATGACCAGCACCTGTAGAACTGAAAGAAGGAGGACTTTTTTTTTCTTATGTCCCTAAATATATTATGCACAAAATAAAATCAAACTATGTGCATAAAAAGCAGTTTGTTTATTGTGTGAAGGCAGTCACAGACCAACAACTCACTGTTATTCTGAGGCTGCCAGGTGTTTGAGTGATTACCTGTATGTGGAGTATGACTTTATGGACAGCATGAGCCTGCAGCAGAGTCACAGTGCATCCTCCAAACCCACCTCCTGTCATCCGACTGCCATACACCCCCTCAACGTCCATGGCTGCAGAAACCAGCTCATCGAGCTCACTGCAGCTCACCTCATACAGATCTCTAACATACGATCATTGTGTTACCACACACCTGCCATGTTCAGTCAATAGATTCAACACAAGAGATCGGACTGTTGTATCTATACCTCAGAGAGGTGTGGCTCTCCACCATGAGTTTACCAAACTCTTTGTAGGAGCCTCTCTTCAGGGCTTCAGCAGCTTGGACCGTTCTTTCAATCTCCTCGATTACATGACGAGCTCTTCTGTATGTGACGTCATCCAGCCTGGCTTTGGCCTCTGAAATGTTAGGAAAGTAGTGATAACCTACACTGGAACAAACTTTGCTGCCTTTCACTTCCTCTGGATAGCCTGCACTTCTAATTTAAAGAACCTTGGTGTTGTTATGGATCAGGTTATATCAGGACAGCTTTTTTCCACATGAACAACATTAACAATAAAACTAGAAACATCGGAAAAATCTGAATTCATTTGATTCTTGAGTCTTCAGTTGATCCAAAATGCTGTCCAGAGTTCTAAAGAGGGTTGTGTAATTTTGCTTTGCTTCAAACGCTCCTTAAAATAAGACAATATTATTATATATACAGTCCTCAAAAAATTAGCATATTGTGATAAAGTTCATCATTTTCTGTAATGTACTGATAAACATTAAACTTTCATATATTTTAGATTCATTGCACAC
>NW_013952471.1:1135690-1141266 GCF_001266775.1 Austrofundulus limnaeus
ACACACACACACACACACACAAAAGTAACTGCTTAATAACACTGAAAATAAATTATGATGAGTAGAGTTTTTGTAAAAAGACTTCCTACCTTCCAGGTCTTTGATGGAAACATTCCTGAGACTGTCCCTCCCCAGTGCAGAGGCAGCCTCCTCACATTGTCTGCGTCTCACTGGGTACTCACTTCCAGCCAGAGAGTGTTTCACATTAGAGTTGGTGATGAGGACCACCAGGTCTGGATCTGCCAGGGGAACCAGAGTGGCCTCTAGAGACCTGAGTTGAATTAAAAACAAATACATGAAATTTAGAAAAAAAGAGAACAAAAAAAAGGAATGGAATAATGTATAGTGATTTCCATGACATGAATGTGTTGAGTACCTGCAGTCAATGAGCAAAGCATGTCCCTCCCTGCCAAAAACTGAGACAAACTGGTCCATAATACCACAGGGTACACCAGCATGTGTGTGTTCAGCCTGCTGACAGGCTAGTGCTTTAGACAATTTGTCTCCATCATCTGTGGAAAAAAACACAGCCAAGCACAGAGTTGACCCCAAAGATTCAGGGAAGATTAAAACAAATGTGCAGCTCAAAATATAGAACTAAAATTTATTTTATACTAACAGAACAATTTACTCAAACTGTTGATTCAAGATACGTTTACTTATCTACCTTTCATACAGCAGGTGCAAGGTGCACATTCGGAGCGCAACGGTAAGGTAAGCTGTGTGGAAACAAAATTTTCCTAAACAGCTTACTTAAAACAGAGCTAATTAGTTATTTGATGGTTTTCTTAAAAAGACTTGGCTTTGTAGGATGTTTTTCCACCAGCAGATACTGTAAAATCAAAGCCCCTGCCTAAAATGGTGAAGTAGGGAGTTTTGAGAAAACCCTGAGCTTGTCTGAAAATTTGAACAAGCACACCCAACAGGTCCCTCCTCCTTGCTCTCTGCTGCACTACACCCCCCACCCCCCATGTATTTTTTCAGATTATTTGTCTAATAATCTACTGTCAAAATATAGTGACAGGTTTAATATGTAAAAAATACATTTTTATAAAAGTTACCTACTGCAGGTTTAATCTGTTCAAAGTCAGTAGCTGTGTTTCCATTGCAAATGTGCGCAAAACTTTGTCGATATTCTGTTAATGTTGAAAAAACACAGTTTCACAACTGCAGTGTTTCCATTAAGTAAGAAATGCTATTAAAGTCACGCGTGAATATGTTTGTTTTCGTGATAAGTCATTACAAACATGGCAGCGATGGATGTAAACACATAGCATGTTGCTACCACGACACTAGCGCTCATCATCCGCCATTAGAGGAGATGTCGGAGTCTTATCTAGGCTTTCGAGTGACAAGCCCCTTATACTTGGGAGTGGCTACATATGCGGCGTTTTTGGGAAAATGTAGTCGGTGAGTTTACTACTTTCTTTTACTACTTCGGTGATTTCACTTCTACTTTTACTTCCTGTTATCTTCTTCTTCTTTTCGCCAGTAGAAACAGCCGGTTGTTGATCACGTGACTCCCGTGATGCAAAAAAAGTGTTTCCATTGAAGATTTGCGAAATACATCAATTTCGATACGGCCGAAAAACCACCTCATCCTAGCGCAAAAACATTTTGTCGAAAAACATAATTTTTTTCGAAAATGACGAGTTTCCATTGAGCAAATTTATTTTCGAAATTCTAATTTGCGCATTTTCATGGTCAATGGAAACACAGCTAATGTCATCATTCCAGCAGACACCAGAGGACTGTTTCACAAAAGCAGGATTGAGAAATTCAGGATAAGACATAAATCTATGAGATTAGATTCTATTGGGGATAGCTGTTGCTGAGTGGTTAGTGTAGTCGCTCCGCTAATGTGAGTGTTGGCAGTTTGATTACCTGCTTCGCTGACCAGTGTCCCTGGGCAAGACACTGAACCTCCACTGCCTCTGATGTGTATCAGTGTATGAATGAGATTTGAAGCATTGATTAGGGTTGGGCATAATCATATCCTGTGCAATTAATTGTCAGAAAAACATTAATCAATTACTTTTTGGCACTTGAAGATTAATACGATCAATGTCACCATTTTTTACATTTTAAAGTCAAAGTGTTTCTCTAGGGAATGGCAGTTGGTTTGGGGAGTGGGGTGTGTATGTATAAGGGGGTGTTGGGATTGAAGAGGGCTCGCCTTGAAAGCCACTCACTAGAATGGCTACAGATTAAATGGAAATGAATACAGTGGTACTTTGACTTAAGAGTGTCCTAACTAACGAGTTTTTTGGGATACAAGCAGTCTCTCAGATATATTTTTGCTTTGAGTTGAGAGCTAAAATTTGGGTTACGAGCGAACCTGCAGAAACTTTATGTGGCATACAATGATGGCATGAGGCTGAGTCTGAGTAGTAACTCAGAGTGCCTCGATGGAGCAGTGTTAGCCATATGTTTGTACATAATGCTGTCCCCACATGTGCAGCTGTGCTCAGGAACCTCATGTATAAATGCATGTGTAGATTATCTGTGTCATGCAATAACGTAATTGCAATTTTAGTAAATCCTGTTTTTAGTACAGTGAGATTTCTCTCAAGATTGTGGAAACATTGGCGTCATCATTTATTTATGACTCAGTGAATAAGTCATGTTTATTTTTATTTTTTCTCTTATTTTGTTTTTATCTTTTTTTACTATGGACCTTTTTGTGTCTGGAATTAAGATTTATTGATTGATTGATTTACACGCCCCACCACTAGATGGCGCCACGAAAGCAGGAGTGAACACCGCAACAGGTGTTCACGGTCTCAGTTAGCTTTAAGCAGTTAGCGTGTGGTTAAAGCATTTGTTTTTATTTTTATAAAACTTAAAGAACCAGCTTTTGCCAACTATGGGACCAAAACAAGGTGAGAGCAAAGGATGGCGCTGAGAAAAAGAAGCAGGTGATGTGCATTGAACTGAAGAAATAAATTATTGAAAAACACGAGAAGTGTGCATGCAGTCGACTTAGCAAAGCAGTATGAGCGCAGCACTTCCACAGTCTGCACCATATTGAAGCTGTCCCTTTTACAGTGTACTTAATAAAACTACTGTAGTTCATTGCAGAAAACACATTCTGTTTTGTATTTATTCAGTTTTTGTTATTCATAACGATTTTACTGATATAAAAACATGTAACAAAAATAGTAGTGTTTTTTGGGGGTCCGGAACAGATTAAGGGCATTTCAATTTATTTCTGTGGGGAACACTGATTTGACATACAAGTAATTTGAGTTAAGAGCTCCATCTCAGAACGAGTTAAACTTGTAACTCAAGGCACCACTGTATAATTCATGCAGTTCTCCAAGGATTCACCCCTGTAGACTGTTAACCGTTTCTGTAAACAGACTCAGTCATAGTTACAGAACCTGGCTTGAGTTGTTGCAGGAATGTGTAGAAGGCCACCTCCAGAGAGGCTGAGCTGGACAGACCTCCACCCAGGGGAACGCTGCTGGACACCACTGCTCTGAAACCTGGGACTGGAGCAGCTGCAGGACACAAAACCCAAACATTAAAGCAGAGCTGATGATTTTCTGTGAACACGATCATTAGAGATGAAGAAACTCTACTGAAGTGCAAATGTTTGAACAAACATTAATTTTAAAAAATCATGATACCAAAATTATAAACCCTTTATAGACTGTCTCGCTGTATGTTCTGATAAGGACAACCTTACAAACTAAAAAAATATGTATTTAAATACTACAGTTCATGTTTATCACCCACTGCTGAAAGGTGAAGAACAAAATGAAAAGAGTTTTTTGTAGAGCTGCCCAGATGATCTGAAAGCAGAGTTGTAAAGTAACTAAGTACAAATACTTTGTTACTGTACTTAAGTAGAAATTTTGGTTATCTGTACTTTACTTGAGTAATTATTTTTCAGCGTACTTTTTACTTTTACTCATTACATTTTTACACAATTATCTGTACTTTCTACTCACTACATTTTGTAAAAAGGTAAGAAGTAGAAAGTCGTTTATCCTATTTTATTCTGAGTTGTTACTTAAACAAATACTATCCTGATAAATTGTGTCTCCTGGAAAGAGTGAATTTAATTGTGTTTGGATGAGAAGTATAAATATATACCATTCTGACACACTATTATCTTGTACACAACCCATCATCAAAAATATATTTTTTGGAGAAGTCACCTCCCAATAAATGTCATTTTGGAAAATCTAACTGCTCACTTTTACTCAGTACTTTTACTTTAATACTTAAGTAGATTTTGTGTCAGAAATTTACTTTTGATACTTAAGTACAAAAAAACATCAGATACTTTAAGACTTTTACTCAAGTAATATTTTTAGAGAAGACTTTAACTTTTACCAAAGTATTTTTATGATAAGATACTTGTACTTTTACTCAAGTATCACTTCGAGGTACTTTATACAACAATATCTGAAAGAGTGGGTTCAATCAACTAAAATAATCCATTAACATCATCATTACTAGTCAAAACATACTTTTTATACGTTTAAAAAATTACAAGTTAAAGTGAAGTCTGTCTGAGCTGAGGCTCAAACTGTCATCGAGGAAAAAGTCCTCGGCTGCGACGACGTTGAGATCAAACAAGTTAGAAAATGTTTCTGAAGGCCTGAAAAAGTCTAAGTTATGGAGTCCTTTAAGCTGGCTAAAAATTAAATGTCTGTTTCAGCAAGTTTTCCATATGACTGTCTGCAACATTTAAAAACATGTTTAAAGAGCTTTTTTAGTTTAGAATCAGAGTTTATTTTTAATATTGACATAATTGACATCTGTTTCCCACCAGCTTCGATGTTTTTTTAACCTTTGTTGTTTTAATCAACAATATTTTAAGTAAAATGCTTAAAGATCCTGATGACTTCTATGTTGTAGTAGCAGAATCACATCCTAATGACTGTTTTAATTATTATTTTTATGAATTTATACAAATCAAAATGAAAAAAGTAGTTAAACAAAAGAACATTTGAGTGTTTTTGAGTAACCATTTTTCTAAATAGTCTGAAATCCTGCAAAAGAGGATTTTCTAGTTTGATGCAGTTCTTATCCATAATATAACATGCTGAATACTTGTCATGTTTTGTGTTGGGTTGTTTTGTTTTGTTCTTTTGTTAGTATGTATTCAGTTTATCTTTAGTTATGTAGCTTTCTTTTGTATTCAGTTTTTCTAATTTGTCATTTACATTTCACTCCCTCAATCAGTACTGCTCCTCACCCTCAGTCTCAGCTGTCACTACGCATCACTAGACCTATTAGTCCATGGTCTAGGGCAGGGGTGGGCAATCCTGATCCTCGAGGGCCGCAGTCCTACATGCTTTACCTGTTTCCCTGCTCCAACACACCTGAATCAGTCACTGAACTACCTCTTCATGTTCTGCAGTATGGAGGACCAAAACTGACATAATTAGAAATAAAAGCAGAAATAGATAAATGAACCTTTAAATAAATAAATACATTTAAAATGCAACAAATAAATTAAAAAGGAGAACTTTACCTCATGTTTTATAATTTAATTGACCTTCATATTTTTTTTCTCCAGCTTACATAACTTATACCATATCTATGGCATGCCTATATAT
>NW_013952471.1:1143016-1146197 GCF_001266775.1 Austrofundulus limnaeus
GTTGTCATGAATTATTTAAAAGTGTCAGACTCAGCCATCAGTGGGCGGGACTAAGCTGGTCCTGTGAAGTCCACTGCTTTGGTCTGTTTCACTGTTGCCAACTTAGCGACTTTGTCACTAGATCTAGCGACTTTTTTTTTTCTTTTTCGAAAAGCGACTAGCGACAAATCTAGCGACTTTTCCTGGTGTTTTCAGAGACTTTTAAGAGCTTTGGCGACAGCATTTTCCAAGCACTTCTTTCCTTTCCTCCTCTGCTCCTCCACTAAGTGGTGCAGTGACTCCTCCCCCTTCCTAAGCCGTGAAGCCACGTGCAGCACCCCCACCCACCCCATCCCCTGAAGTTAGCTGATAGGAGACGCTGCAAATGAATCAGGCATGTACAAAGCTGTCACTGCTTCTGTCTGGTTTACAAAGCGGGATATAATGTTTACTGGGATGGTTTTTCCTCTGGTACTGTCTCTGGATCCAGCAGCATCACTCACAGTTCAGTCACTTCCTCCCTGTGCCTCAACAGTCTGCAGATTAAATTTAAGATTCCCACAAATTAAATTTCTGTGGATCTAAGCATTAAAGTCATAAAATTATTTTTATTTAATTAAGTTTAATTGCAGTTCTAAACATATTTAGTGTTTTTAATTCACTTTTTTCTCTTCATCATCTCTCCTATAGCTCAGGTCACAACAGCCTATACGCCACGGACATCTGGCCCAGCACTGGATGCCACTCCCAGCACTTCCGGTTCACGGTCAACACAGTGTTAGCGAAAGATTTTTTTCCTCGACAACGACTTAATGATCTCCACAGTACAGAATTATCATATTACATGTACCAACATTAACACAGGAGACGTACAGGTCCAGACAAGTGGGAAAAAATCACTCCAAAGTGGATTAAAGACATAAAAACAAAGGAAAGACGTTTGTGTATATGGTTCCAGAATTTAGCCTTTTTCACTATTCCTTCGCTGCTTGTTCRGTGAATTTTTCACGTAGAGCTGTGACACTTATATTGTTGGAAAGAGCAGAGTCTGGGCTTTAAACTGATGGGCTACTTGTATGGTTTGGATCATTTTCCCCGACGTTAGTGAACTGAAAACGTAATGATTATCAGGAGGAGGTTCTGCTGCTCTCGGTGCTGGGGGCGCTCGTCACTCGGCTTTAGTCTACACTGTAATATACACTCTAACAAGGTTTTACTTTTGTATAAAACTCATGACAAAGTCGCATAAAAACATTTCATATAACACAAATGCGCGCGCACACACACCTACCTTTGTACCGTCTGCTGTGTTAGCTTCCTGCTAGCTGTCGTGTGAAGGAGGTCTTTCCTCTCATCTTGGCAGTAAAAGGGGATAAATGTACATTTCTCTTTTGTAACCTCCGTTTTCTCATCTTTGATACTGGCTCTTGAATATCCTCAGGTTAGAAATGCTGATTACAAACACAAGTGTGAGCTTTTAAAGATAAGTTTTCCCTGTAATGCTATGATCCTCTGCTGTCACCTCCTCATCTAAAGGAAAAAGGAGAAAAACTAACTACTCGATTGTATCTGCTGCTTAGTGGACACATTTTATACCAGTAGATCACAGATGCTTTAACTTTTGTGACTTTTTCACGGACTAGTACTAGCAGCTAACGCTAAAAACATAGGCAGTAAACAGGGAGTGGAAGGGAGGAGCGTGGCAAAAATGTTACCGGAAATACGTCATTAATGACCGTGGGATATAGGCTATTGTTGGCAAACATCCAACTACGCAAATTAAATGATGACATCATCTAGCGACTTCTAGCGACTTTTAGGACAGCCAATAGGGACTTTTCTTGCTCAGGTGTTGGCAACACTTTGTGTTGTGTTCAAACATGGTGGCTCCGTTCATGCAGGACCTGAATGAGCTCTTTTCTGAGCTGATTAGATATTTTAGACCAAGCTTGTGATTATAGAGGCATGAGTTGTTCAACCAGAGTTTGTAGTAGATCAGTTAGAACGGTTTATCAAAGTCATGAGTTATTTTTGCACTCTCAAACCACATTGAGCCCACATTCATTGCAGATTTCCAAGTATTCCAGTCGTTCTCCACCACACAACTTGAAGCACCTGGACCTGGTCGCCCCGGCTTTGAACATACCGAACCATCTGGACCATTGTTATTCACCTGTTGCTGACGAGGAATTGGACCGCAGTTTTTGACGACCACAGAACCCGTCCAAACACGGGACTTCTGAAAGCAAGAGGTGTACATGTTCAAATAACTAACATGCTACAGGTCACTGACCGACTAGATAAAACTACAGATGTGAATAATTTGGGCAGTAAAAATAAAGCACACAGTCTGGCTAATAGCTCTGTCACGTTTTAGACAATTTATAAAAATGTAATGATTAAAACAGTGGCGGCTGATCAATAGAGGGCGCTGGGGCGCCGCCCCACCACTATTTTTTGAGACAGAAAAAATATAAAAACGAAAACAGGTAAGAGAAAAGCTAAAATACTTCTATAATGCTTGTAAATCATACTATATAATATATTATATATTAATGGTGAAGACAACTTAAAATAATATATTTTTATGTTGTTTATGTTTTTGACAGATAGAATTTTTTTCTTCTTTCTGCTACTTTTCATTTTATTTAAATTTCTTTCTTCTGCTGTGTATAGAGTTTATTTTATTTTTTAATTAAATGAATACATCTTAAAACAAGAATATAATAGACCACTACAGCTGCAACAATGTGTTGCTATTGAAATAACATCAATTGTTTTCTATATATTAAATATGTTATAAAGCTCACTTGTAGCCATCGCTGTATTGAATTAAATTTGTGTGTTTATTGTTTTTAGGTTTGTCTCTCTTCTCCTCTCCTCCACAACAGAGGACCGTTAACCAGCAGGTAATTTACCCCCAGGTAAACTGTGCGGGACTGTCCAGCATTTTTCATTCTTGCCCCGGCATCCCGCAAATTGAAACAAAGTCCGGCATTCGATTGATTAAATTATGAAAAGTCGAAAAGAAGGGGAAACAATCGACAAACATTGTTTAGTGACTGAAATTTACAACCATATAGAATTTTACCTGCATGTTTATGTAATTTTATTCCTAAAAGATTACTTTTTTCTGTCTAAGATCATTTCTGCAACAACTGATGTGTCAACATAAATTTTTCTTAAATAAAAAGTATATTTG
>NW_013952471.1:1147209-1148833 GCF_001266775.1 Austrofundulus limnaeus
ATCATATGGTGAAAAACTGACTTTGAAAAATAAATCTGTTTTTTTTTTCTTATAAAAGGTTAAATAAAACAAAAATACTGGTGGTAATTTTTGACTGTGTAACTTTACAAACAGCACCCCATGTAGAGACTTCAAACCTGGATTAGATTATTCTACACTGATTGCASAATATTTAAAACCAAGTGTGTGATTTGTGAAACATGTATTTGATAATGTGAAGCTTCAGTATGTGGTGAATTCAGCACTTTTTAATGTATTTTATAAAGAAACTGAGCGTGGCCAGATGGACAGGTGAGAGAATTAGAGAGACTGAAGCAATAAGAGCATCAAAAATGACCATGGAGCCTATACAGAAAATAATAAACAGAACTCTGTTCAGCCAGAAAATATCATCATCAATTTCCCCAATTTGTGGGACACAAGATTAAAGTCATAATATTACAAGAATTAAGTCTTATTCTCATAATATTATGACTTAATCTCATAATCTTGTAATTAGAAAAACAAAATCTTATGTAGCCCTAATACTCCACCTTGGGGTTGACTTTAAATCTGTTTCAGATATTTGGTCCCACTCAAAATTAGTGTAAATTGTACTACTCTATAGCCAGTGTGAACTTTTCAGTTTATTTTATTCAGTTCAGTGTCAAAATCAGAAAGGAAACAAGTAAAAGGATTGCTGTAAGGAACCTGAACTGTTTTTATGTCTTTGTGAGTTTGAATGATAGAAGCAAACTGAGGAGAGGTGCTCGTAAGTTCTGTAAAGACGTGGGTTCATGGCCAAAATCTGTGTTAAACAGAGTAAATGTGTCATGAGATGCAAGAGTAAACTGAAATACTGAGCTAAAGTTAAGCTAAAGAGCACATGCAGTCCCATTCTAGTGCTAATCCAGTTTTTAGGTCATGATGGTATTTTATATTATTCACACATGTATTTTTGGTTAAAAATGCTTCTGGTTAAATTCATAAAGTGTGAATATATACTATACAGCTGAAGCAACTGAGATTAAACAATAAATKAATTTAAAAAGGATTAATCTCAAACTGCAGCAGATGAGTCTGTGTCTCAGCACATTTTAAATGGATTGGACAGGTGGACCTAATAAACTGGACACTGAGTGGACAGACACAAAGACYTTAGAAAGAGCCTGAAATCAGAGAGCAAAGATGAAAATCAGCTGTTTGTGAAGTCCAGTCTTTTCAGGTGTTCTTTAGTTTCTGCAGCTGTTGAAGCCTCTGCATGTAGTTTATAAAATGATCCAGCAGGTGGCAGCACTGAGCTGGAAATCAACTCCAGCTCTGAACTGAAGGCAGAAAAACACTCAAGCAAAGCCACACTTAGTTTTTTGTTTCCATGTTTCACACAGGAGCTGTGAGAAGACAGAGCTTTGCTTTTGACCAATAAATGAGCAAAAAAAGAGTGTGCTGAAGAATGTGTATGCTGCTTTTTTATCCCAATTAAACTCAAGTGAAACATAACCCACCTCAACTTTCAGTTTATAGAAACAAAATACATTAAAATATAAAGTCAGGCAACTGTCACTATGACACATAAAAATAACAAAAAAGCATAGAAAAGAGAAGACTGAAAACCAAAGATCATCATCATCAATGTGAGAGTTTC
>NW_013952471.1:1149828-1152086 GCF_001266775.1 Austrofundulus limnaeus
AGCTGTGCTGCTGGGATGCAGACTCGTCTCCAGTTTGAATTAAATCCAGCTTTTGTGTTTTTTAGCTCTCAGACAAGCCAGTGTTTGTAGTTTTCACAGGCTTCATGTGTGTAAAGGTGTTGCCAGAAACAGAAATCCTTACACACACATCAGATGGACATCAGGAACAAACACAAGTAAATGGACAGGTGTCCAACACTGTGGACAAACAGTGACCATTAGAAAGTGTGTTTTGGTTTCACAGCTGCTCTGTCCAAACGCTTCATACAGCTCATTTCTCTGTCTTCTTCAGTTTCCTGTTGTTCTTGATTATTTCCTGTCTCTGCTGTCATGTGATCACACTCTGCTCTGCACTGGACACAAACATCTGAACTCCTCCTCCTTTCACAAAGCTTCAGTTAGCTGTTGAAGCTAACACTCATGGGAAATGTAGTTCAACTTTCCTCCTCTGACTACAAAACACAACAGTTTGGGGAAAACATCACTCATTTTATGAGAAAATGTAGCATTTTTAGCAAAAAAAAAAATCCACAGTCATAATTTGATTTTGCTTCATTTTGCACAAATAAAACAAACATGATTTCTGACCACTGTCTGTGATTAGATGAAAAAGCTGCAGCTGGTGCTTCCAGGTGTTTCTGTGGAGCTGCAGACACAATCAGTTTCCAGCCAGATGTTCAGAAGAGTCTTTGTATCTTCTGTAAAGATGCAGCTGTAGGAGTCGTGAGGCCCACATGTTGCTGTCTTCCTGCCTATAAAAACAGGAGAAATGAAACTGAAAGTGTTCTCACACCGATCAGGCTCCATTTTCTCTGGACACAGAGCAGATTGKAGGAATGAAAATCAAAGAATTGGTGAGTGTTAACTGTTCACAGAGAACAAATATCTTTTCTCTGGGAAAAAAAAGTCTTCTCTTGTGTCAGATGAAGTCAAACTAACAGAAGCAGGAAGTTTAAACTTGTACTCCGACTGTGGCTCGTGCACAGGCTTGTCCTGATTCTTTTCTGTTTTGTTTGTTTCATGAGCTCACAGTCAGTGTTACTGTCTCCCTGTCAGACTGACTGAAGATGGACGTTGTTGTGGAGGAAGAGGACAGAGCAGAGACTCTGAGGACAGACCGCTTCAAACCTCCAGACATCAGTGAAGAACCTGAGCCCTCAGACACAAAGTAAGATCAGAGGAGTTGAACTTCTTATTACAAACAGGAAACCTTAGTTCTAGGGCTGCAACTAACGATTAKTTCAATAATCGATTAATCTGTTGATTATTTTTTTGATTAATCGACCAAATCATTAAAACTCTTAATTACATGAATATGAGTAGATATAAATTAAGTTAACTCCTTAAGGATGCAAGTTATTGATAATGAATTAATCTGAAGTTGATTTATCGTATAGATTGTTTAACAATTAATTAATAAGCAGCCATTTTTTTAATGGATGATATTGTTAATTAAGAATAATGATTTGTATTTATGGGTGTACATAAGGAAGGTGTTGAATGTGTTGATTTACTGTTTGGTGTTTTTTCTTCTTGTTTATGTGCAACATTTTGTGTTTTGTGGAATCCATTGGGGATATCAGGCTGTTTGTGTCATTCTAATTGCCGTATAGTTTGCATGCTGATTGATGTGATGTAAATTACATGTTTGTGTCTCAGAGGTCAGGACCTCAGACTGACAGCAGAGTCTCCAGGATCCAGCTGTCTGTCTATGAAGAGTGACTTCTCCAAAGAAGAACCTCTGAACTTCAGCAATGAACCTGGACCCTCAGACACAAAGTAAGCGCACATGAACGACTACCCTTAGATCTGGATACAAAAATCTTTGATTTCAGAGGAAACAAGGGCTGCAGCAGAAGTGCAATGATTTCACTCAAAACAAGGTAGAACTAGAAAACAAGGTGTGCCTCCGCCTGCCTTAGACTCATCTGCACTTAAAGCACTGGGCATGCAGTTACATGTTAACATTTATTTTTGGATATAATTATTCTAAGAACTATATCAACAGTGTCTAAACATGACTTCCTCTTTGATATTTACCATCTCATTAATTTCAGTGACCAACCACTTACAGTATGTGTACCATCCAAAATAAGAGGGTTCAATCAACAAAAATCCCTATATGTCAAGTTGTACAGATTGTCTGTAATTTACACAGATTTTCCCTCATCTTGCAGGTATATGGACGTAAAGAGCAAACTCACTGATTTTTTTCAAGTTGTACAGATTTTTTCAAAAATTCAGTTTCAAATTTATTT
>NW_013952471.1:1152284-1159720 GCF_001266775.1 Austrofundulus limnaeus
TGTTCGTACGAACAAAAGTAAGATAAATTTAGGATAAGAATACGAACATGTTCTTGCATGAGGCCCATTGTTTTGAAAGCATTTCTCACATTTTACATGAAAGGGAGCACATTACACCCATTCTGGCTTCCCTCCGCTGGCTGCCCATGCATTTTAGAGTTCTTTTTAAGATTCTTTTACTTGTTAATRGCCTTGCTTCACCCTACCTCTCTGAGCTTCTCCACCCCTACGCCCCTGCACAGTATCTCCGTTCAGCTGATCAGTTGCTCCTGAGGATTACACAAACTCTCAGAGGGGATCGAGCATTTTCTGTTGCTGCTCTGAAACTCTGGAATGAGCTACTGCTACACATCAGGCAGGCCTCCTCATTGCCTGCTTTTAAAACAATTCTTTAAACCTTTTTTTATTCACCAGCCTTTAACCTAGCTTCTGTTGACTTGCTTTTATTGATGACTTTTTGTTTGTTTGTTTGGTCCCTACACAGTACTTTGTTTCAGYGATGGCTGTTTTAAATTGCTTTAAAAACCCAACTGTTTTGATTTGATTTAAAGTCACTGGTGGGTGAAATGTGATTTATATAAAGTTAAAACTTAAATTGAAACTGAAAAGATAAGTTAAAAACACAAACTCTTGAACATAAAGTGTTTGATTTAATTTTATTTTTGTTTAATCGGGTGAACTGTGTCCTGCTTCGTTTTAAAAAGACATGTTTTACCATCAGACACGGCATGATGATGGTATTTTTTTAGTGAATTATTTTTATATAGAGCTGCCAGGAAAAAAGTTCAGAAGCTCTGGTATATAAATGAATCAGAATGAGGCCTGTTGAAAACATAAATATATTTAGCGCTATAATCTTTTTATTTAAACATATTTTTAAGAACATTTTCACATAATCTACACTAATAAAGCATCATGTTTTATTTCAYACTGAAACTGATGTGATGTGAATAACAAGATGTTTGTGTCTCAGAGGTCAGGACCTCAGACTGACAGCAAAGTCTCCAGGATCCAGCTGTCTGTCTATGAAGAGTGACTTCTCCAAAGAAGAACCTCTGAACTTCAGCAATGAACCTGGACCCTCAGACACAAAGTAAGCGCACATGAACGACTACCCTTAGATCTGGATACAAAAATCTTTGATTTCAGAGGAAACAAGGGCTGCAGCAGAAGTGCAATGATTTCACTCAAAACAAGGTAGAACTAGAAAACAAGGTGTGCCTCCGCCTGCCTTAGACTCATCTGCACTTAAAGCACTGGGCATGCAGTTACATGTTAACATTTATTTTTGGATATAATTATTCTAAGAACTATATCAACAGTGTCTAAACATGACTTCCTCTTTGATATTTACCATCTCATTAATTTCAGTGACCAACCACTTACAGTATGTGTACCATCCAAAATAAGAGGGTTCAATCAACAAAAATCCCTATATGTCAAGTTGTACAGATTGTCTGTAATTTACACAGATTTTCCCTCATCTTGCAGGTATATGGACGTAAAGAGCAAACTCACTGATTTTTTTCAAGTTGTACAGATTTTTTCAAAAATTCAGTTTCAAATTTATTTTCATTCATTTCGTTATGAACGCGTTTTCTCATGTACCTCTATTGTTTAGCTTATTAAAGCCTTGTTAAAGCCTATTTGTTCGAGTTTCTGAGGTATTTTGACCGCTGCTGCTCCCTGCTCTGGTAACAGCATGCAGAGTGAGCGCAGAGCAGAGGAGGCTTTGGAGGGCRGAGTTAATGTCAACAGATTTTTGGAGGGCGTTACCAACAGAGCTCATTAACATAAACAGCTCTTCTGAACAGAAGTCAGAGCAGGCAGAACTAGAAAATGGGAAATTTTATTATCTGAGAATTATTTTGTGCATTAAATTGAATGAACATGGTCTGGATAGCCCACAGACATACCATAAACATTTCTAGGACCCATAATTGGTCTCCTTTAACATGTCAGAGCCCGTGGTACGTTAAAAACAATAATAACCATCTTTCAACCCACTCTGCCACTATAAATAAGTTCTCCYGTCCTCATTTGTTCCTGCTTTGCACTGCAGGTGCTGTCATCTCCGCGGCCGACAGTCTGCCTGCAGTGGGCCATGAACAATTATCCTGTCAGTTTGGACTGAAATCAATAGCTCCRTTCAGGAGATGCAGTGCTCACAAGACAGAGTGACGGACACCTAACGCACAGACAGACAACCAAAGAACAGTATGCCTCCTCAAGTGGAGGCATAAAAATACATTTTGGCTCAATTAGGATTGTAATGAACAGTTTTTTTTATAGTGAAGTGACCATGCTCAGAAACATTAACAGGTTTAACAAGTTGTCTTGCAAGGCTGTGTTTAGAGGTTCAAGTGGGATTAATGTGGCCTGAAACATTTACATTCATCAAATTTGGGTTGAATCATACAAAATATGTTGTTCCCTTTTTTTAACCAGGCATTTCATTTGTACTGTTGAGGAATTAGAAGAAAATGTTAGTTTAATATTACCAATCATCATAAATAACTTTGACCTTTTGATGCTCAAATCTAATCAGACTGAGTACTACCCCAATGGCATTACTATGCCTATTTAGAAGTAAATATATCATTTCATTCAGGAAATATTGTGCACACAATCCAGGCCTCAGTGGGCGGAGGCATAATAAAATGTAAACTGGGGTTTAGTTTTCTAAAATTTACAATAGAGCATTGAGCCTGATACCCAGCCAGTACCCTCTCATAGCTTTACACATTTAAAATCTTTTAGGATTTGTTTTGGTTTGACGGCTAAGAATGTAGTCAGAGTGAAGCAGCAGCTAGAGATGTTAGAATAAATCTGATCAACAGTTCCTGATGTTCCAGTTCTTTATCAGTGATGATGAGGAACTGTCTCCACAGTCCTTTGTGTCAGGACGTCCTGAAGGATCCAGTCCCTGCCAGCTGTGGACACTGGTTCTGCAGACAGTGCATCACCTCACACTGGGACCAGTCTGCTCCATCAGGACCCCCCTCCTGTCCCCAGTGTGAAGACAAATCCAGCAGCTCTGTCCAAGGTAATATACTTCTGTCAACCTGGTGTTTTAATACAGACTGACTGGTGTGTCATATTAAAGATCAGTAAAAAATCATTCAAATGTAACGGTCAATAAAGATGTTTAGTTAGTGCTGCAGTGTTCTGTTTCTCTGTTGTCCCAGAGGTTTTCCCTCTGAGGATCCTGCTCCTGCCCTGGCCCCACCTGTCCCTACTTGTCTCAACCAGGTCTGTGACAGGAAGGGCATCTGGCATAACAAAAAACAAATTGTTTTGCCAAATTCATGCGACTAATCTTTAGCGTTTGTTTTATCTCTTTTCTATGCATTGAGTTAGGTTTATTTCTTTAGTTTTTTGTTGTTTAATAGATAATAGTTAAAAAAATCAATATAATTGCTCAGTGTAACCTATATGTTTGCTGTGTTTGTGAAAAACTTATTGAATCTTGAATTTGTTTGACTACCAGATATTGGTATAGTGAGGTTGGCCCATATTTCAGTACTGTCACAACAACAACAAGCAGAACTCAAAGCCAATCGTAGCTGATGTCCCCCGTCGCAGACCTTCATTATTTAAATCAACTCATAAGGTGAACAGACAGACAGAGAGAGAGCACTTCTATGTCCCCCGCCTCGGCGACAGGGGGACAATAATAATGCATTTTATTTATAGGCACTTTTCAAAACTCCCAAAGTCACCTTACAGAGGTCGAAAATACAAGATAAAACTCAATGCCAACTGTCGATGATGTTCCCCGTCATGTGCAGAGTAAAAATGGCAAAAAGTAGTAAATTGTGATTGTTGTGGAAATATTTATTTAACAAAGACAGAGAAACATGGKCCAAGAATGAAGGTACTTCACTGAATGATCAGCTGAGTTTTATTGCAACAACAGGAACACAGAGAACAACATAGAGCCATCAGACTGTCCCCCTGCTCTCTGCTCCTGCTTCCGCTCCCACTGCTGCTCCTGCTCCTTCGAGGCAGTTGAGGCCTCATATATACTGTTTAACAAACACCATTATGTCATCTTAATTAAGCAAGATTTCATCCTAAGGAAATGCTGGGTCAAGAAAAAATACAAAGATAAACACAAGTGATATCTAAGAAGGATTGTTGTTRGCAAATCTTCTTCWGGCTATAATCATTCTATCTATTGATAAAAAGGGTGTCATGAAAAACTGGGTCATTAAARTATGTCATGAATTATTGGCATAAACCAAAAAGTACTATTTCCATTACAGCGATCTCCTCATGATATTGCAAGATCGCTCATGATCTAAAAACGCTCAAAGTATGCGTTGACACATACTTAGATGTACTTGCAAACAAAATCAGCTCAACAGCTGCATTCATTACTGAACAACTGCTATTTTTATATGAAATAATGTTCAGCTACCGTGGCAGCCATCTTGGATCACATGACCTTGCAAATGTCACCAGGGCTTGGACATTCAGTAGTGACCAACTGTTAGCAGTTTTGTTGGAATCATAACAGGTCTTCATTATTTAAATCATCTCATAATGTGAACAGATGGACCGGCCGATGAACGGATGTTGAGCATTCACAATAGACACAGTAAAAACAATAAAAATAATTAGCAGAATAAATACTGCCAAGAAAAAAGCTACAATCATAAACAATAACCAGTCCTTTGAGATAATGTGAGATTATTGATACAGCATAATAATGGTTGTTGCAGAGATTTATGGTTGTAATGTATTTGCTTTCCTAAACATGCTAGTTTAAGCTGGGATTTGAAGGTAGTAATGGAAACTGAATTTCTAAAGTTCTGAGGAAGTTCGAAAGACAGGGGACTGAGCAGCTGAAGACTTTTGACTATTAACTGGACCTGGCAACAAATCTTACAAATAACTAACATTAAGCCAGGTCTGAGGCTTGCAAAGACATCCAGCTATAGAACTGCTCAATTTAAATCACAGCCACAGCTGTTGGAAATGAATCTGGACTTAAATGAACGAGTCTCTGCTGATTGGGGAAGCTGAGGTAAAATGATTGGACAGAGTCCAGAGAAAGCAGTGAGTTTCAGGCAAGAAAAAAAACATTGCTGTTCAACCAACAAAAATAATGACTGTTTTCTTAAAGTCTGTTCTGTTTTTCCTCAGATGTTGGTCTGCAGGAGGTTTTAGATGAACATAAGATCAGTCTGAAGAGGAGATGTGAACGTGTGACTGAGGGAACTGACGAAACAGGAAGTAGAACCCTGCTGAACAGGATCTACACTGAGCTCTACATCACAGAGGGACAGAGTGAAGAGGTTAATACCCAACATGAGGTCAGGCAGCTGGAGACTGCTTCCAGGATCAAGAGCCTCCACGATACGCCAATCAGGTGTCAGGACATCTTTAAAGCCTTACCTGACCAACATGGATCCATCAGAGTGGTCCTGACCAGCGGCGTCGCAGGTGTTGGTAAAACCTTCTCAGTGCAGAAGTTCACTCTGGACTGGGCCTCGGGCTTGGAGAACCAAGATGTCAGTGTGGTGGTTCTGCTTTCGTTCAGGGAGCTGAACCTGATCAGAGATGAGCAGTACAGTCTTCTCAGGCTGCTCCATGTTTTCCATCCAACTCTCCAGAAGCTCCCAGCAGAGAAGCTGGCTGTCTGTAAACTTCTCTTCATCTTTGACGGCCTGGATGAAAGCAGACTTCAGCTGGATTTCACCAACAGTCCACAGGTTTCTGACATCACACAGGAGGCTTCACTCAACGTGCTGCTGACAAACCTCATCAAGGGGAACCTGCTTCCCTCGGCTCTGGTCTGGATCACTTCCAGACCTGAAGCAGCCAATCAGATCCCTCCTCCACGTGTTGACAGGTTAACAGACGTACGAGGCTTCACTGACGCTCAGAAGGAGGAGTACTTTAGAAAGAGATTCACTGATGAAGATGTGTCCAACAGAATCCTCTCTCACATCAAGACCTCCAGGAGCCTCCATATCATGTGTGGAATCCCAGTCTACTGCTGGATCACTGCTACAGTTCTGGAGCACATGTTGACCACAGAGCAGAGAGGAGAGCTGCCCAAGACCATGACTGACATGTACTCACACTTTCTGCTGGTCCAGACCAGCAGGAAGAAGATCAAGTACCAAGAAGGAGCTGAGACCAGTCCACAGGAGCTGATGGAGGCTGACAGGGAGGTGCTTCTRAAGCTGGGGAGGCTGGCCTTTGAACATCTGGAGAAAGGAAACATCATGTTCTACCAAGAAGACCTGGAGCGGTGTGGTCTGGATGTCACAGAGGCATCGGTGTACTCAGGWGTTTGTACAGAGATCTTCAAAAGAGAGTGTGTGATCTTCCAGAAAGCCGTCTACTGCTTCGTTCATCTGAGCATTCAGGAGTTTCTGGCTGCAGTCTACATGTTCCACTGTTTCACCAACAGGAAGACAGAGGTGATGAAGAGGTTCCTGGGAAAGTTTACATTCAAACCAGGTCAACGTGGTTCTCTTAATGCTTTCTTGTATAAAGTTCTGGAGAAATCCCTGAGCAGTGAAAAGGGCCACCTAGACCTGTTTGTTCGCTTCCTTCATGGTCTCTCTGTGGAATCCAACCAGCAACTCTTAGGAGGCCTGCTGGGTCAGACAGACAACAGTCCAGAAATAATGAAGAGGGTCATCAAGAACCTRAAGAAGATGAACAGTTTTGGTACRTCTCCAGACAGATGCGTCAACATCTTCCACTGTCTGAACGAGATGAACGACCTCTCAGTTCATCAGGAGATCCAAGAGTTTTTAAGGTCAAAGAAAAGATCAGAAAAAATCCTCTCAGAGATCCACTGCTCAGCTCTGGCCTACATGCTGCAGATGTCAGAGGAGGTTCTGGATGAGTTGGACCTCCTGGTGTACAAAGCATCTAAGGAGGGACGATGGAGACTGATTCCAGCTGTGAGGAACTGTAGAACGTTTCGGTGAGTCCAGTTCTTTAATAACGTCATCAAATAGTGTGAATTTATGGTTTAGTTGTTAGTATTAGAGCCACAGTGGTATCAAAATAATAATTTTCATAGACATYACAGGTTCACAAGGCAACTTAGAAATGTTGTATTCCTCCTATTTGTTCATGTAGACAGAGGTGGATTCTGTCCACAAACATCTGACAAACCTCTTTACAGTTGGTCACACTTCATAAGGATTTATTTATGAAACACAGAAAGCAGAAAAAACTTCCTCAAAGCAAAGATTGCATCTGCRGTGCTCTTGTTTGTCATGAAACCATTCTGTTGCATAGATAGTCACCTCTTATCTAAGACCTGCTTCACACAGAAAGAAAATCATGCCGATTTTTRCCCTTCYRACAATCTTAAGGAAGTCCAGATTATCGTGATGGCTCTAAAGATAATCATAGCAGATATTTCTGCTGTGGGTGGTGAGTTAAGAGTGATCTAGTCGGCT
>NW_013952471.1:1160479-1164100 GCF_001266775.1 Austrofundulus limnaeus
TGTTTGATTTTTTTTTGGCCCGATATCACAGTGTGTGTAGTGTTCAACCGAGCTCTCAGCCTGTGAATGAGATGTGAAGCCAATCAGAAAGCGAGGTGACGTAAACATGGAACTATGGAATTGTTTTTCCTCTGGTAAAAATACTCCACAAACGATCAACATTGTTTCTTCCTTGTTGCAAATGTTTATTTACTCTGAACTCACGTCTCTGGAGGTCACGTGAGATTTTTCCTCTGACATCTGAATTCTCGTGAGATTTCAGGAAGTCTCGCGTGATTTAATATCTGACAKCTGAATGTTCATGAATGAAATATTCCGTGTGTGGTGTGTTGTCTCTTGCTGTGTGACTGTACACCACACACTGTAGGACCAAACCTRGTAGATTTTTTATCCTCACATGTGGGCTCTCTCAGTCTTTGAAAATCAGCCAACTGTTTTAAAATCTTGCAGTGTGACGCAGCCTTAAGTCTAGCTTCAACAACTGTCTCCCATATCTTCAGAGAGGCTGGTTTACAAATAAACCAAATATTAAGCCTGAAAGTGTCTTGAGTTTGATTTTAAGATGATTGRCAATATTTGTTGACCTCTTTTAGCATAAAAGGTTGATTGAGTTTTAATGGGTTAATTTGATTAATTTTTGAAGRGGACATATCATGCAAAATCCACTTTTTTAGCTGTTAAATACACTTCATTGTGTACTTGGAGTCTCTAGAAGTGCAGAAAAGTTGAATTTAGTCTCTCTGTGCTGCATCTTTATATTCTGTTTGAGTCACATTTTTCAATCGTTAAGTTTTCTTTATTCACAATAACATTTTGGAAACTATTACGTCACAGTAACGGAGCTGCCAAGTAAGTAAGACTCTGGCTCCAACATGTAAACGCTGGATGGACAAGGCTTCCCTTGTTGACATCTTTTTATTAATTTGTAAATAAAATGTYTCTGCAACTCGTATCTCTGCTATCAAACTACAAAATTGTCCGAACAGGATAGAATGGACCGCTCTGCGAGCTGGAGGGGAGAGGGGCGTAAAGTGCCTCGTTTGGATTTACATTGAGACAGCCTCAAAACGAGTTGATCTGAGACACACCTTGGAAAAGGGATGAAAGAGGGGCTTGTGGAGTTAMAATAAGGTGTTCACACCAAAGCATTGCCGTTCCACTTTGATTTAAATGTGAAAAAGAAGTATTTCAAATCATGACATGTCTCCTTTAAGAACATTATATAAATCCATTTTCTGCTCAATGCAATTCTTTCAAACAATGCATGTTATATTTTAGTCTGTATCCATCAGTTTGCTTTTATCACAGTTTATTTTATTATTTCTCTAACTACAGAATTGGAGATTGTGACCTTTCAGAGACTCACTGGGAAGTTTTGGCCTCAGCTATGAAATCCAACCCTTCCCTTCTAAAGGTTCTGGATCTGAGTAACAATATTAACCTGGAAAACTCTGGACTGACTCATGTKTGTTCTGGACTAGAGAGCTCAAACTGTAGGCTGGAGGTTCTGAGGTCAGTATTCTGAATCTGATGTAGGTTTTTTAAGTATTATTCATCCATCCATTTTCTTTTACCTGCTTCTTCCTTTTTGGATTAATTGGGGTTAATGAAGACCATGTCCAGCAGTCACTGTGCGGGGGYGGGGTACACCCTGGACTAGTCACAGGTCCATCACAGGGCGGTTTTATGTTGATCTAAATCATCAATTGATAATTACTGTTCGCTGCCATGAAAGGCAGCCAAAATTGTAATAGTGTTTGTGTCTGTTAATTTGTTTGTTTATTTACAATATGTTTGTTTTAACCTTTAAATAAATGGAGTACYAAACTGGATTAAATATAAAATGCAAGTTTATTGTGCTTAGGCAGATCTTATTTAAAAAATTGTAAATTGTTTTAATGCACATTCATTTCTTCATTCATTCATTCATTCAGATTGGAAAACTGTGACCTGACAGAGATCAGCTGTGCTTTACTAGTCTCTGCTCTGAAGTCCAACCCCTCCCACCTGACAGAACTTGACCTGAGTAACAATGAGGATCTGACAGATTCTGGAGTGCAGGAACTCWGTGGTTTTCTGGAGAGTTCCCACTGYAAACTAAAGACTCTGAGGTCAGTTCACTGCCTCTGGTGTATGCATTTATTTGTCAAAGACCACCATTCGTTACATTCAATCAAATTTATTCATTATGTTGTCAGAATTTTGTTCATAGTTCTGTTTTAATCTGCATTCTGTTGGCTTTGGTTGACATGTTTGGTTCTTTATTCAGATTGAGGAGCTGCAGTTTGTCAAAGATCAGTTGTGCTTCACTGKTCTTAGCTCTGAAGTCYAACCYCTRCACTCTGACAGAACTAGACCTTAGTTTCAACAACCTGCAGGAACCAGACATTCAGCAGCTGCTGGATCTTGTAGAGAATCCCGTCTACAAACTGGAGACTCTGAGGTCAGTRGATGGTTGGAGTTTGTCCAGGTTTCTGTCAGTAGTATTTTTACTAAACCCAGTTAGTATCACAGCAAAGATTCAGTGTTTCCACTAAACCTGCAGCATCTGAGTGGCTGTTTTGCTCTKTGAAGCTGTGAATGGTGACTGGATTCATGATTGAACATAAAAACAGAGATAGTCAACCAATTGGATTATACATAAGCTGATGCGAAGATGACTGTTGTTACTACATTCTTACATCTGTCCTTCTGTCATTTGTTTCATTCAGATCTCTTCAGTGATAGTCTCTGTTTATTGGTCAGCTGTTATTTTAGAAACAGATGAGATGATCACCAATACACATACTTCCAAGCAGCAGTTGACATGCAACTGCAGTGTATTAATCACTACAGCGTTTCTAGATCAATGAAGCCTTCATGACTCTCAGCAGTTTGTTTTCACTGTAGGTTTGAGTGAAACCTGCAGAGAAAACAGACTTGATGCTAAAAGTCTTTGTCTCTTTCCACTGAATGTGCTGCATCACTGACTGAAAGCTCATAAAAAACAGTYAGAAAGCTTAAATTGATCTCATTTGTTCTTCTGTCTTCTCTCTGCAGCTGGAAGTCAGACCCTGGATCAAACTCTGGTGTTGTTGAAATGACTGGCAATGAGCCCAGAAGTGTTAACAATGGGACCTATAAATGCCTTGATGTGTTTGACTATATAACGGATTACGATGATGACTGTGACGATCCAACCGATTGTGACATTGATGACATTGATGACGATGATGACCGTGACGATCCAACTGATTGTGACATTGATTACGATGATGACCGTGAAGATCCAACCGATTGTGACATTGATTACGATGATGACTATGACGATCCAACCGATTGTGACATTGATGACCGCGACGATCCAACCGATTGTGACATTGATTACGATGATGACCGTGACGATCCAACCGATTGTGACATTGATGACGATGATGACTGTGACGATCCAACCGATTGTGACATTGATTACGATGATGACCGCAACGATCCAACCGATTGTTGATTACGATGATGACCGTGACGATCCAACCGATTGTGACATTGATTACGATGATGACCGTGACGATCCAACCGATTGTGACATTGATTACGATGATGACCGTGACGATCCAACCGATTGTGACATTGATTACGATGATG
>NW_013952471.1:1165125-1167285 GCF_001266775.1 Austrofundulus limnaeus
ATGGGACCTATAAATGCCTTGATGTGTTTGACTATATAACGGATTACGATGATGACTGTGATGATCCAACCGATTGTGACATTGATGACGATGATGACCGCGATGATCCAACCGATTGTGACATTGATTACGATGATGACCGCAACGATCCAACCGATTGTGACATTGATTACGATGATGACCGTGACGATCCAACCGATTGTGACATTGATTACGATGATGACCGCGACGATCCAACCGATTGTGACATTGATTACGATGATGACTGTGACGATCCAACCGATTGTGACATTGATTACGATGATGACCGCGACGATCCAACCGATTGTGATATTGATTACGATGATGACCGCGACGATCCAACTGATTGTGACATTGATTACGATGATGATCTTCACAATCCAGTCAACGATCTTCCTGATGCTGATCATCTGGACTATCCAACTGACGCTGATCGTTACGATGATCATTACGACTATGACTTGCCAATCAATGATGACAAAGATTAGGGTGACATTGATGATATACTGTATGGTTTTAAACAGTAAAGGAAACACTCAATAGATGATGACTTTGTGTTTTAGCTTTTCCAATTTTCATTTTTGTGTTTTATGGCKACGTTGTTTGGTTTTGTTTTTATAAACTCCCTTTTCATCCATTCATCTATTTTCTTTACTCACGTCTGCTTTTCGGGTGTAAGGGACCTGKTGTCTAGTTTTTTGATTTGTCACTGTTCACCCTGGACAGGTCCCAAGGTCATCAATACTCAGAGAAACCCATGTGCACAGAGAGAACATGCAAAGTCCAGCTGTGGAGATGCTTTCCTTCAGCAAGTGTTTAAATGTTCTCTATCCAATCTGACTGGGCTTTTATTCCAGATTTGCAATGCTGGTAGAGACAAACAACAAATGACTCACAGCTGGAAGTGCAGTAAAAAGTAGCAGAATGCATCCTGCACTTTTTTTAGATTTTATATGTAAAAAAATACTAAAGTGTATATTTTTAAACTAATTTATGTTGGTCTTTTCCATATTTTGTTACATGGTGTATGAATATTTTTTWAAATACTCCTAATCCAGTTTTTGATTGTAGAAAATGAAGAGTTGTTGTTGAGATGTTTAAATTTGAGGTCATCATTTGTAAAATAAAGGAACATATCAACAAAATTGTCCACGTCCTTTCTCACAAGTTCGTCCATACATAATCTTTCACCCTCTTCTTCTTTTCAGGGTTATGGGGGTCAGTGGTCCAGCAGCCACTGTTTGAGGGGCGGGGTTTACCCTGGACAGGTCACAAGTCCACCACAGGGACACAGACAAACAACCATTCACTCTCACACCAAGGGATAGTTTAAAAGTTACCAATCATCCTAATATTTGTGTTTTTGTTCTGTGGGAAGAAATCAAAATGTCCAAAGAAAACCCATGCATGRAGAGAAAAGCAAACTCTAAAAGAAAAGTTCCTGGATGGGATTTGATCCTACAGCCTTACTGAGGGTCAACAGCTCTACAAACTGAGCCACGGTTTCACACTTACAAGTTCAAACTGACATTTCTGTAAAGGACAGTGTTCTTTGTTCCTGCCAGCTCTAGAAAGACTGGTGAGGACCAAAGCTGATCTGGAAATCTGACACTTGGGGGAAATATTTAGATTGCTCCATTTATTTGTACTACCCACACAGCAGACAGGTGTGGGCCAGCTCTGACAATGATGGCAGTTTTTAAGATAGCATGCCACAACTGTCCTAGTTGTGGTTTGGTTTATGTGGTTTCAGCCCATGTGTGGACCACCTCTGGCAAACCACATTTGGACCACCAAAGTGATGTTATTCTTTGCAGTATATGGGCCGAGAGTTTGTGTCTTGTGTGGGTCAGAAAAGTTTTGCTAAATGGCTATGAATGATTTAAATATGACACAAGAAAAACATGAACATTTAGGAAACCAATATTAGATTTAGTCGTATGAAACACATCAGTAGCACTGTTKACACCAGAGAACTGGCAGCCTGCTGGCCAGGTGACTTCCTAAAATGTCCATCTTACTAAGTTTTAAAATCTTAAATCCAGACAAAAAGTCTTTTTGATCTTGTTTTGAGACTGATTTACTAAACAAGAACTGATTGTGTAAGAATAATAATCTTGTTTTCAGAATGTGTCAGAT
>NW_013952471.1:1167968-1172925 GCF_001266775.1 Austrofundulus limnaeus
TGGCACCCCTGCTACAAAACATTAAACAATATTGTTTTTAAATAGTATATTTTTGCTAAGATGTGTGTATTCTAATTAATATGAATTATAAAAACATGACATCATTGCATCAGTTCCAACTAAATATTTTTATTTATTTATTTATTTGCACCGCAAGCTCTTTAGTTTTCTACAACCTTTTCCGTCATCCTTACCTGTTTTGATGTGGTTTTGTTTTGGCTGTCTGGGGGGGAAACAGCGCCCTCTGGTGGTCATCTTGAAACGTGGTCCTGCTGCGGTCTGAGTTCAAGAGGGCCCCTGCCTGCCTGCCTGCCAGCGGAGGGAAAGCTCAACAGCAACAGGACAAACAGACCACATTATTCGTCTAGTAAAATTAAATAAGACTAAAGGGAAACATGTTTAAACATCACAGGTAAGACCCGTTCGCCGGGCGTCACTCCAGCTTTGTTGTTCTTTGTAGCTTGTTAGCTAAATCTGAGCGTGACGTGAGAAAACGTCCCAGCTAGGTCTGCGTGTGTGGGGCTCACCGAACACTGTTCAAAAATGAACGAAAATTAAGCTGAAGGCGACTTAACCCGGTAATTATTGTCAAAATCGTTTTGGGGAATAGTTTTGATGAAACTGTGGGTGATTCTACGCGATTCGGCTTTCAATTTTTAATCATGAGACTCTGATGTAGGTCAGTCCAGCTTCTGTTAGCTGAAAACTTGCCAGTTTGTTGTTGGCTGCCACAGTGACATATTTGACATAAAGGCAAATATAATATTGTGTTTGTGCACTCCGAAACATCTCCGTAGCTGAATGCTCCTTCTACCTAATTAAGGAGACTTTTGTTATCGTTGCCACATTAGCAGTTAATGGTAAGACGTCTGGTATGAGAAGAATGACTTTCTGTCTAATTTACCTGTTAAACATGTTGTAGGTAATTGAAGCCAATATGTGACTTCAAAGCTTTAACCATCTGTCAGGAGTGTTTCTATCAGCTGGTTTCTCTCATGATGAAAAAAATGAACACAGCTGACAGATAGAGCTCTTACTATGAAATAAAATCAGCTTCATCGGTCTGTTTTTAATGTACACCATCATTAATTAGTTTTATAAACCTAAACACCACAATAATAGTTTGTTTTGCTGCTATCATTAAGTCTGGCCAGCCTTTAAATATAAAGTTATTTACAGTTTTATTGGTTTTCTGKTTTTTTTTACACATAATTCTCAGTTTCATAAATCATAAATGACACACACATGATGATCAATAATTCATCTGCTCTTACTGTTTGTTTTATTTATGATATAGTTTGGGGACAAGTTAATTCAATTTAGAGGTCATCCCTTATATTTTTTGTCAGATAATGTAAATAATTATGTTTCTGATGTTTCCACAGGGCCTTTAAAGGAAACAATGACCCCTTAAGCTGAATATTATTACAATACCTCACCGTCAAACAACACTGCCGGGGCTCAGCTGGGTCAGTGTTGGTGTGAAAAGCCTTTATTTTTTAGTAGGTAAAGTGGAAGGGGCAGGATCTCACAGCTCAGGAACATGGCTTCACCCTTTGTGCCTGTCCCGGTTCCCATGGACAAATCCCTGTTAGGTCGTAAAAACAAGCCGAGACGGCCACAGCGAGCTGCTTCTCTCGGAAGCGTCTCKGGCAGCTTGGCGTCCTCGTCGCCCGTCGCTGAGGAAGAATATGAAAGAAGTTCTCCGCGTCAGTCCCGCTGCAAAGACAGAGCCGGCCGCAGCCGGACGCCACCGCCCCTCCAGAGCCCCGTGACACGGGCCAAGCTGAATGGGTCCCTGGAGCCCTCTGTGGCGTACTCGAGCTGCCCTCRCTCCGTATCGGATCCTGCTGGGAGCCAGCAAGTAGAGGAGAGGCCGATCACCCCGACAGTGCTGGGGTACGAGGTCATGGAGGAGAGGGCCAAGTTCACGGTGAGAAAACACAAAGAAATGATCCATAAACGTGAAGAAGGCTTCACCTAATCGGATCAGAACTCATTATTGATCCCTTTGGTTRAACAGGAGAACCGATTAGAAAATGTGCTTGTGATCATCTCTGCTGCAGGTTTATAAGATCCTGGTGAGGAAGACTTTCGATGAAAGCTGGGTTGTGTTCAGACGATATGCAGACTTCTCCAGACTCAACGACAAGGTGTGTGTGATTGTATGAAGGGGAAGAAAAAAAAACAATGTCAAGRCTATCTGGAGCTCCGCTTTTTTTGTTATTGCACTTCGATGTTTGCAAACACTTGGTTATCAGTCRTTCACTATCAAGAGGCTTTGTGTTTGAGTTCATAGTGGAAGAGGTTGGAGMTGCACAAAGAGGCCTTCTGTTCAGAACAAACAGCTCAAAGGCCCGAGCCAACTAGGTGAACGGTTTTGTCGAGGTTTTGAAAAAAAAAACAGGGTTTGTTACAAATTACTAAAGTGGAAAATATGGAGCCGTTTATTGGTCGTTCATGTGGAAAAATACAGTGCTTTCATACAAAGTATAAAAAGTAAAGTCTAACAGATGCAAGCATGAAGGGCTTTGCACATTTTATCTGAGTTTTACTAAACACTGCAAACGGAAAATAAACAAAAAAAAAAAGGAAAAGCAAATAGGAACACCCTGCTGTTCATCCTGTTCCTGCTTTTCCCACAGATGCAGGAGCTTCACCTGATCAGCTTTAACCTGCTTACATATTGGTCGGGTTTGAACAAGTTTTTGATCATCATTTTTCATGGTCGCCTCTGTTCAGATGTGTTATCACTGTCTGGACAAAAGGGAATGTAAGGTTAACGTAGGGCTGCGCAGTAGATGGTAGAAATGATATGAAGTTGGCCTACGGTAGAAATTTACCCTCTACCGTCCTGTTGTCAGTAATGTTATCACACCTGTGTCAACAGGGCTGCGAGTGCAGAGACAACTGAGCAGGAGGAGTTTGAAACATAATGAAGAAATATAGTTAAAACACGTTTAGAGAGAATAAATCCTCAAAATTTCTCCCTCCCGCTGTACAAATGTTATGTCGGGATCATTTCCTCCCTCCCCGCTGCACGTCGCGCAGAACGAAGCTTTAAAAACGTAGTTTTTTCACACCCAAGTTGTCGGAGAAAAAACTTGTTTTTATGTATTGTTACTCACAGAGATGATAAAAAGACGTGGACGTTCGTTCAGTCATAAATCCATCGTCCTAATGTAGCCTAAAGTCGGCTTCTGCTCTGATGATGAAGATGAGAGCACAGCAGAGCAGCAGTGGGTCAGTTCAGCAGGCAGAAGCTCATTGTATGGCAGGCAGATGTTACATTTATTTGGCTTCACCACACTTACATTCCAGTTATCTGAAATGGTTTTATGGCAGGACTATGTGCAGCTTAAGCCCCTTAAGGTCCTGTCAGACTACAACATTTTAGGCAACATTGAATTTTTTATGTCTAAATTAATTTTACTTGAAGTTCTGGTTATAACATCCACTTTATTTTGATATTGTTGAAAATTTGAGAAATGTTTTTGTTCGTTGTTGAAACCGTTTTGCAAAATATAAAAAACATTCTTTTATACTTCTGTTATGTTCATTTGCACTACAGCAAAAATRCTGGGTTTGATTATGATTACAGTTTTCTGCAAAAATAAATGCTCTAAAAATTACATTATCTTTACTTTTTATGATAATTTTCTACCGCGATATATACCGTTACCATGAAGGGATTCAATTTATACCGTGATATGAATTAGAGGTCATACCGCCCAGCCCTACGTAGGTTAATGTAATGATGCCTTTACTGTGCAGATCTTAAGTTTTTAAGTTTTCTGCTGTAAAGGTTGGGATTGGATTCTGCCACCAAAAGACACATACCATTAATAAAGTAATGTTTCAGGCAACAAAGATGATCTCAGTATGTCAAGTGGTGACGCATCCTTTTTACAACGTCACAAACAACATAGTTTGTTATTAAAAGCAAAGGTTCAGATCTTTTAAAATGAAATTCTGTTGAAAGTGAACACTTTATATCTTTGTTGTAGATTTCTTGTTAGCGGAAGCAGCAGCAGCTAGCTGTAGCACTTCTGTCATGAATATATATTATTTTGCTGTAATAAAATTGTAATGCAAAATTAACAGTGACTTCAGAGTTTTTAGGACATTTTTGAATGAACTGCTATGTTATATAATAATAAATATGTCAGATATTCTGCAACAAGTTTTCATGTCAAACTGGCCTTTAAACAAACCGCAGCTGTGGCTGAAATTTCAGATCCTGTTTTCAAACTGCAGCTYCTCTTGTTAAAGTTCAAACTCTTAACGAGGTCAGAGATAATAGGCAGCGTTTCAGGAAAAGACAACAGCCATCTTAGTTGTGAGCTACAGCAGTAAGGAGTGTCAAACCCTCAGGTCTTGATCCCACATGTTGATTTTATCAGAATTTTATTATAAAGCTGTGAATATTAACTATTTCATCTTCTGTTGTGTTACATAGTGGTGATCATGTGCTACTCATTCCTCACACAGCGTGTGTTTGTATGTTCCAGCTCAAAGAAATGTTTCCCAGCTTCCGGCTCTCGCTGCCCCCTAAGAGGTGGTTCAAAGACAACTACGACAGCAACTTCTTAGAAGACCGACAGCTGGGGCTTCAGGCCTTTCTGCAAAATCTGGTTGCACACAAGGACATCTCTAACTGGTGTGTAACACAGACCAGTGTTTTTTTTATTGTTAGCAGCTGCTTTTATGCGATTACTGTATTTCTGATATGATTAAGCCATTCAGAGCGAGTAATAAAATGCTCCCAAAACAAAAATAAAACCTGGAATATAAGTTACTTAAAGTGCATGATGCATGCATATCATTCAATTTAAAAATAGTCAAAGAAAACATCTTTTAATTTAAGAAACTTTGCATAATGCAGGTCCTTCTCAAAAAATTAGCATATTGTGATAAAGTTCATTATTTTCTGTAATGTACTGATAAACATTAAACT
>NW_013952471.1:1174360-1178706 GCF_001266775.1 Austrofundulus limnaeus
TGGTTACATATTTGTGTGTGTCTTGACTTCTTAACAGCAGTTGTAAAGCATGATGATGCTGAAAACTGTCGCCAAAACTGGATCAGCTCGATCACATGACTAAATCCCATTCTACCCGATTTTCAAAAAATGGCCATATCTGCCACCGATACTGAGTTTCTGATCGGGACATCCCTATAAAAAACCATCTACAGTCTGTGTTGTTAGCCATTTTAGCAACGCTCTGTTCACAAGCAGACATTCCCCTTTGACATCACTTCCTGTTACTGCACATGTGAGTATCTCAACAACTGTTCATCTCAGCAGTGTGAAATCCATTTTGCTTTTCGTAATCCATGTTTTCTTTCCAAAAATGCATTCATATTTATCAAAAAAAATCTGATGTCACAGACACTTTAACATATAATATGTGCTCTTTTCTACAGYCTACCTGTGAGAGAGTTTCTTTGTCTCGATGATCCACCTGGACCTTTTGATAGTCTGGAGGAGAGCAGGGTAAGTGGGCACGTCCAACTGTTTGCAAATCTACAGATACCCCTTCAGCAAAGGTTGTAGGAAGTTGATKAATTTAATAAGTAAGTCTCAGGCTGACAGTCAATGTTAAGCTGGAGCTAAAAATTATTTTTTCTACACATTAATATGATGTAGTCCCAAGTACACAGCTCAAAGTGTGTCAACTCTTGTGTTTCCTCCTTTGCTTTAAAAAACAAGAYRGCTGCAATCACAGCAAACTCCTGTTGGAGAGAACTTCTGCTCTGTTTTAGTTGGGGTCTATATAAAGTGGAACTGCAATGCTTTGGTCTGAATTCCTCCTTATTGTAACTCCACAAGCCCCTTTTTCACCCCTTTTCAGAGGTGTGTCTCAGATCAGCTCGTTTTGAGGCTGTCTCTTTAAATCCAAACGAGGTGCTTCTCACCCCGCCCCCTCTAGCTTCCAGTTTAAGAATGGAGTTTGCTACTGTCTTGTGGTGCAGAGCCGTTTTAATTTAATTTAATTTATTTTATTTTAACAGGACAGTGCATATTAATAACAGTACATCTGTGATATGCTAGAATTAGCCAAAAGCTAGCTTTCATCTGTAGTCCTGGTGGCCAGTTGTACAGTGGCACCCTAGGAAGATATAAAATGTTAAACAATAAAATCATCAACAATTGAGAACAACATATTTAAAGCAGTGTTAGTTTCATGCAAGAGAAACAACAGTGGCAGCATAAACAGTGAGATACAAATAAAAATAGTTCAGAAGAGTATAGTTTTTTTTTGTACCAATTAGTTACAATAAGACTTGTCCATCAGCGCCGTGAGAGACTTCATCAGTGTGCRTTGCCAATGCAATGCACACTATTGTGATTTGTTTCCCATCCAAGTTATCTCAACTTTGCCATGCTTCTCCTCCTGCATACTTTGTCCTAGAGCTGCCATTGTAATTTATATCTGTAAAGCCCCTGTGCCAAATGATGGCTATGCCTTTTGGTGCCTGTAAAACTTATAGTTTTTGAAATATTAATGTTTAATAAATTATAAAGGCAGTCAATGTAGCCTTGTATTGGTCCAATACTTCCCCCTGCTGCATCTACACAATATGGTACTGTACCATAGTTTCATAATATTTAAACTCAGTAGTTCAGTGATTACAATATTAATATGATTGTATTTTGATGTTTTACCATAATATTGTCTTAATACTGCTCTATTGTTGTAATATTATGCAGTTTAGTGTCAATAATTGTATTGGCAATGTGGCCTCTTTCTGCACACATACAAACCAACCCCCTGCCACCACCTTCTGCCACAACTCCATTGGTCTAATGGTCTATGTCATGGACTTTCATGTTGGAGATCAGGGTTCAAAACCCTGCTAATTTGAACTTGGTCAAAGTTCATTCTGCAAGTCCAATGCTGCAGGCAAAGCCATGCTGCAATGACATGCTACGTGGCAATGCACACTTGTTTTTACATCGTAAAAACCCATGTCTAGTTATTTTTATTTTTCCTTTTTTTGGAGCAGKGCTCATTGGCTGGCCCAACCAAAGTCACACGTTGTACGAATAACTGCATCCAGTAGTGTTTGTGACTGTACTCTTAAGAGATAAAACATATAATTTGGTAAAATAACAAAAAAAAAAACCACTATGTATTTAAAATGTTAGACCCTTATTCGGCCCTGGACTTTACACAAACATGAAGTGCTTCACTTATTTAATGACAGACTTTCATGGTGGTGTTTGGTCCAACAGGCAGGTTGTTCTGTGAAAGACCTCGTTGTGTGCCAACAAGCCAAGGCTTTTTATTTTCACCACTTCTCCAGGAAATAAATGTCCCAAGTTGTGTTGTCATTTACTCTTGACYTCTAAAATCCACCTACTTAATGTGAGCCAGATATTTTCAGTGTCAGGCATCTTAAAGGAATAATTCAGAGTAAGGATGGACATTTTAACCATAAACACTATTTTAATTCATCAGATTTTTATCAGATACATCAGTTTGGAGAAATAAAGTGAAATTCTAATCAGATTACAGTGATAACGGCTAATCTTAGCTCAACAATTTCAAAATGGTTCATGCAAACACTATTGTCAAAACTGTACTTGATTGATCAGGGGTCATGTAATTAGGAACACTTTGTATTTAAATCTTTTAATGTAATATTTTTGAGAAAAATGTTGAAAATAAATTAATAATTATATTAAAGGGAACATATCATGCAAAATCCACTTTTTTTAGCTGTAAAATACATTTTGTTGTGTGTCAAATTATCTGCAACAAAATTGCCAAATAAGGTCTGGACTTACCAACTACAATTTCCTGGTTGTAATTCTCCTCTGGTTCTGGGTCAGACTCTGGTTCCAACAAGTAAGGCTGGATAAACAAGTCTTCTGTTGCTGACATCTTTTAATTAAAACATTTCTGCAAGTTGGAAAACAACCCCCCACCCCCCAAAGTGGGGTGGACTGGTCTGGAAGCCGGAGGGGGCGGGGCTTGAAGCGTCCTAGAGGAACAGTAACAAAACCAGCTGCTTTGAGACACACATCAGAAAAGGGGTGAAAGAGGAGCTGGTAARGTTCAAATAAGAAGGAATTCAGACCAAAGCATTGTAGTTGTACTTTATTGTACACACCCTTCAGCCACTGCTGCTGTTTGTACATGCAAACAACCAAAGAAAGCTAAAGAGGAAATGTAAAGTTTACATTAGGACTACACAACTGATCAAAAATCTATCAAGTGATTCCAATAAAACCCCCGCAGACCCTCAGGCCACTAAATGCATGAGGGTCCCAGCCAGCACATGGAGAGTGGTGGGAGCAAGGTGATGACAGAACATGATTGTTGCATGGTTGTTGTTTTTTTTTTTCTTCCTTCAGGTGTTCTGTGAGACTCTGGAGGAAAGCAACTATCGTCTCCAGAAGGAGTTGCTGGAGAAGCAGAAGGAGATCGCCTCCTTAAAGAGGAAGCTGGAGGAGAAGGAGCGGACCATCCTCTTACTGGAGAAACACGTGAAGTCAGTCGATTCACACCAACAGTTACACGTACAGAAGGTTCTGCAGCACGGGCATTTGTAATAAGGTCTTAACAATGCTGTTTGGATGTGTGTGTAACAGCGGTGAGTGTGTGAGCCCAGAGTCTCCATATGGTCTGTCAGCTCAGGGCAGTGAAAGCAGCATAGATGTTGACGTGGAGTCGTCTGCTGCAGAGGCCGATCAAGACATGCCGGATGACACGGGGTAAAACCACACTAACACAAAATACACTAAGACCTGTAAGCATCTAGAATGTTCAAATGACTGCATCCATGTTTGATACAGAAGACATGGATTTTAAGACTTATTGAGCAGCTACAGCAACAGACTTGATATGAACTGGTTATTAAAGGGGACATATCGTGCAAAATCCACTTTTATAGCTGTTAAATACACTTTGTTGTGTACTTGGAGTCTCTAGGAGAACAGAAAAAGGTGCTGTGTAGATATMTTTATAATTTGTTTGGGTCATATTTTTCAACCCGTTCAGTTTTCACTATTTTCTTTGACGTTTTCTGAACTATTACGTCACAGTATTTGCAACAGATTTTCTAAATAATGTCTGGACTCACTGGCTACAGTTTAGTGGTCTTCATTCTCCTCTGGCTCTGGGTCAGACTCTGGCTCTAACATGTCAGACTGGATGAACAAGTATGTTGTTGACGGCTAAATCGGTCAAAATTTTCTCCTGTGTATAATATGACCACTCAACCTAATGGGTGATGTTTGGGGTCAAATCTTTACGCATAAATATGGTAAATCCCAGTTGCAGGCATCTTGTGAAAAAGGCTGTGTCTCAATTCAGGGGCTGGGTCCTCATGAGTGCG
>NW_013952471.1:1180089-1181547 GCF_001266775.1 Austrofundulus limnaeus
CAGCAGTTTTGAGCATCCTACCCGGCCCAGCAAGGATGTGGCCTACGTGGCCCAGCTAGGCTGGGTCCTCATGTGGACCCAGCCCGTGAATTGAGACACAGCCAAAGCCTCACTTGCCTTTTTCTTCTGTCCCTGGTGGTTTTTATTTATTTGTGGTTGGCAAAAAACTTTGTAGTTCATTACCACCAATACCTGATWGGTGTAGATCAGGACAGCCAACTAAAAAAAAACTACCTCCACACAGCTGACATGACTGCTCCTCTATCACCTGACTGCTCAATGTCACGCTGCTCTAAAATGGTCTCGTACTGTGGTATCAACACTTTAATGAGTATGAGTACACGCATGGTACCAGACCAATATTCAAAACTGAAAACCAAATCTGCCAAGAAAGCAAAGCTTTCTAAGAAAAGATGTGCCACGTTTTCATGATCATTATAGGTTAACTGATTGATATTGCTGCCAAAAGTATTTTTGGCCTCTTATTAGAAATAAGCATGTTAGTCTTCTATTTGTATTAGTTTATTAAAAAACACTCCAAAACTGAGTTTTTGTTCTCGCCTTGTGGGTAACGTTATTTAGTTAGTGAGGAGGAAAATTACTGAATGAATGAGTCAAATTTATAAATGGACAAATTAAAAAGCACTGAAGTAAAAGTCCTGAAAAACTTGCATTTGTGTATGAACCATTTGATTTGGGAATGTCTGACATCTGAAAAATCCCTTAAAAATATTGTTAATGTCATCATTACTTGCTTTAAAATTGTTTTCCCCCTGTGTTGTTGTTTTTGTACGTGTGTATCTCACAGCAGTCCTGCTCCAGTCTGAGCCTCATAAACATAAAAGGTACTTCAGGTCAACCTGTGGCTCTCTGTCTACTCAGCCTTCTCCTTCCTAGTAACACGCATCCCAGTAACTGTGCTGTAACCATGTTTGTTCAGGGCGTGTAAGGTTGCTTCTTTTCACATCTGTCCTGAKCTAGAACCTGCATGCTAAATGTGCAGCTAACTGTTGTGCCTCTCCGTGCAGGTCCTGGGTTTCTAAAACAGAAGTTCTTTCTTTAAGTGCTTGCAGTTAAAACATTTATCAAAGTTTATTTAAATTCCTTTTCAGTACATCAAGTTCAGGAAGAGAATACGGTATCTCATGTGTACACAGTGGTTTCCTTCAAGTGTGATGAAACTTGCAACAGAAGGGTTTCACCCCTCCARAGGCTTGGCTGTTTTTCTTTAGAATAACAACAGGGCTGCAGACCATAGAAATAGAAGTGATTTAGTGTTATATTACCTGACTGAGTTCAGCTGACTCGAAGAGTTACTGAACACCCCGGCTCTGGTGTGGATTCATTGTGTATTTGTGTTCAGTTCTTTTGAGACTTTATTTTAGTCGTAACAAACTACACCTCTGTGTTCTGTTGGACAAACATCCTGTGTGTGTGTGTGTGTGTGTGTGTGTGTGT
>NW_013952471.1:1181816-1189460 GCF_001266775.1 Austrofundulus limnaeus
ACGTACAATATAGAGAAAAACGAAAACAATAGGTTGAATGCCTAAAGGCATTCACCCAATAATAAAGAGAAAAACAAAAACAATAGTGTGAATGCCTAAAGGCATTCACCCAATAATAAAGAGAAAAACAAAAACAATAGTGTGAATGGCATATGGCATTCACACAATAATAAAGAGAAAAACAAAAACAATAGTGTGAATGCCTAATGGCATTCACACAATAATAAAGAGAAAAACAAAAACAATAGTGTGAATGCCTAATGGCATTCACACAATAACTTTAAAATGAATCCTAAACTGAACAGGCAGCCAGTGCAGTGAGGCTAAAATGGGAAATGTGCTTATGCTTTTTTGTGCCAGTTAAAAGATGTGCGGCAGCATTTTGCATTTTATTCTGAAAGAGATAAACTGGAATTATGACAAGTTCGAGAGCTGTAACTCTGGGTTGGATTGGCTGATTTGTCACAGATGATCCAACCCCCCTCCAAATTAAACCAATAGAAAACTGTGCCCACCACTGCATCTCAGCTACTCAGTATGAAGTACATTTGTGTTTACATGTTAAATTTCTGATTGTTGACTCGTTTTAAAGCATCCTAATGACCTTCTGCCTCATGACTCATGCAGCAGTAAATCACTGGAAGTCAAAGAGAAAACCTGCCTTCCTTTATAGGATCAATCAAAAGTTTGGGCTTAACTTTTTATTTAAAAAGTAAGTTTGTCCAAACTTTTGAATCGAGCTGCATCTCTCTGGCTTGTTGGTGTTGTGGCATTATTATCTTCTAGCAGGGGAGTAAAGATACACWGAAGTCACGGTTCAGTATGTATCTTAGTTTTGAAGAAGGGTTTTGCTCAAGAATGAGGTGAAAAAGCTAAACTCTTTTTATGTCTTTTAGATAGCAAGTACATAAAGCAAAGTAGGATGCATCAACTTGTAAATTCACTGTAACAGAAAAAGGGATATTGTACTACCTTGATCATTCAATGTGGACAGTAAACTTGGTTCAGAAAATTAAGGTAATTTAGCCTAAACTTGATGTCAATTAAGAGGCAACACGGAACATCTCCAAATTTGAGGTTAAACACTCACACCTAGTTTCTCAGTTAGAGTGCTGTTCATACAAGTGGTTCTAATTTACATATTAACTGTTCATTAGAGCCCAGAGACAAAGTTTGACCCTTTTAGCTTTCCATAGATCAATCTCCTCTGTTACTGTAAATCATAGACCTTCAACATTTCCATGCAACTGATTTAAAACAAACAGACTTTGGAACTGAACTCACCATACTGACTTTTCTTTGATGGAGACTTCTTTAAGTCTTCCTCTACTCCTTTCCTGTTGTGGCTGTTAACAAAGTAATCAAACAAATTGTTCCTTCTAGATCACTGGTGTCCAGTTCTGGTCCTCTAGGGCCACTGTCCTGCATGTTTTACTTGTTTCTCTGCTCCAACACATAGAATTTGAACGAACGGGCGATCAACAGGCTTATGCAGATCTTGAAGAGGTGATTGAGTTAGGGTTGGGCAATAATTTTAAAAAAATAAATGTGAAGTGAAAGGAGAAAATAGGTGCAAGTGCTCGAGAGGAAATTGTGGATAAAAGAGAAAAAGTCACGTCGTTTGTTTGGATTAATTAGCATTTTTTCTCCTAGTCCTTATTTCAAATAGGTAAAATAATAATTAACTATATCAGCTGATATGAAACACTTACTGGGGTTGGACAATGAAACTGAAACACCTGGTTTTAGACCACAATAATTTATTAATACGGTGTAGGGCCTCCTTGTGCGGCCAATGCAGCATCAGTTCGTCTTGGAAATGACATATACAATACCTGCACAGTGGTCAGAGGGATTTTAAGCCATTCTTCTTGAAGGATAGTGGCCAGGTCACGTGATGCTGGTGGAGGAAAACGTTTCCTGACTCACTCCTCCAAAACACCCCAAAGTGGCTCAATAATGTTTAGATCTGGTGACTGTGCAGAGCCAGGGGAGGTGTTCAACTTTACTTTCATGTTCATCAAACCAATCTTTCACCAGTCTTGCTGTGTGTATTGGTGCATTGTCATCCTGGTACACGGCACCGCCTTCAGGATACGTTTGAAACATTGGATGCACATGGTCCTCCAGAATAGTTTGGTAGTCCTTGGCAGTGATGCRCCCATCTAGCACAGGTATTGGGCCAAGGGAATGCCATGATATAGCAGTCCAAACCATCACTGATCCACCCCCATACTTCACTCTGGGCATGCAACAGTCTGGGTGGTATGCTTCTTTGGGGCTTCTCCACACCGTAACCCTCCTGGATGTGGGGAAAGCAATAAAGGTGGACTCATCAGAGAACAATACATGTTTCACATTGTCCACAGCCMAAGATTTGCGCTCCTTGCACCATTGAAACCGACGTTTAGCACGAGTGACCAAAGGTTTGGCTATAGTAGCCCAGCCATGTATATTGACCCTGTGAAGCTCCTGACGGACAGTTCTGGTGGAAACAGGAGAGCTGAGGTGCACATTTAATTCTGCCATGATTTGGGCAGCCATGGTTTTATGTTTTTGGATACAATCTGGGTTAGGACCTGAACATCCCTTTCAGACAGCTTCCTCTTGCGTCCACAGTTAATCCTGTTGGATGTGGTTCATCCTTCTTGGTGGTATGCTGACATTACCCTGGATACTGTGGCTCTTGATACATCACAAAGATTTACTGTCTTGGTCACAGTTGTTTCAGCAAGATGTGCCCCAACAATTTGTCCTCTATTGAACTCTGGTATGTCACCCATAATGTTGTGTGCATTGCAATATTTTGAGCAAAACTGAGCTCTCACCCTGCTAATTGAACCTTCACACTCTGCTCTTACTGGTGCAATGTGCAATTAATGAAGATTGGGCACTAGGCTGGTCCAATTTAGCCATGAAACCTCCCACATTAAAATGATAGCTGTTTCAGTTTCGCTAGCTACGTTTAAATGGACATAAGTAATCGGATTAAACGGCCATTCAGAATAAAAATGTGTCATGTAAACACCCCATTTGGATTATTCTGACCCGATTCAGCTCGATCTGAATGAATTTGTAATCGGAATGAGAGAGGTGGTTTATGCCGACTGATAATCCGAACGACGTGCATGTAACACCTAATCTGATCATCTTATTCTTATCGTGGAAAACTGACCTGACTGCGCATGTCTGCTGACTTTCATCCAGCGTTTTCCAGCAGCACAGAACTTTTCCTCCCGTTTTTTCATTCAATAAAGAAGGAAGACACACAGCCTGCACCACTTCGCAATAAATAAATAAAAAAAAAGTCCATGCGTCACCTGCAGCTGAACCAGGGAGTGCAGTAACGTCTCCACCATTATTAAAACCTGTCGCAGGTCCATTCTGAGCTCAGAAGGTGTTTATGTTCATGACGGAAGTAGAACTTTTTTCTGTTTTTTTAAGGGAAATTTAGCAACTGCGCATGTCCCTGGTCATGATCGGATTGTGCCCATGTAAACGACACATTCCGATTATTTAATCTGAATACATTTCAATCCGATCAAAGAATTTTGCACATGTAAACATAGCTACTGTCCAACCCCTGTATATCATGGTAGATTTTCAGCCATATTACCCAGCCCTGATTCAATCACTGAATCAGGTGTTTTGGAACAAGTAAAACATGCAGGGTTAGCAGGATTGGGCACCTCTGTTTTAGATGAAAGTGGTGATCGCCTGCAGCTAACATGTTCTCTGAAGGTTCAGTCCAAATGCATGTATCTTTACATCCCTACTCCCTTTGTATTTTGGTCTTTTCATGTTGATGGTTCAGAGATTCCACTTTGAGTTTCTCTTCTGTCTTTTTTTGGTCATGTGTTTTATGATTTACATCTCTTTTATTCCTATTTTATTTCCAGTTGGCTCTAATTAAAGGCTGTGTTTTGTTTTGTGTGTCTGTCTCTGCAGAGGCAGCTGTGAGGTCCAGCCGGTTCAGTCCTCTGCTTGTTGGTGCAGGCCGTCGCTCAGCTCCTCTCCTCCGGTCATCCAGGTCACTCATTTGTACCACAACAAATCAGAACACTAACAATGAATCCCGTTCCAGCCTCCGGCTTCTCTTCTCCCCAAAATACTCCACTCTACGTAGATTTTTTTTTTTCCTTTTTCACATAAAACTTTTTCTCCCAACGACATTGCTAATCAGTGTTTGGGATTAGAAATATTTCATACATGTGAATTTGATCTGATGCAGCAACAAACTGAGTGGAAATGAGTTTTATACTTTAAAAAAAGCACTGCTTCACCTCTCAGTGAATCATGATTTTATCTGGCAAAACACTTTAAAACGAAACCTGGAAACCTCAGGCTGGACCTTTTTTTGTTTGTTTATTTGTTTTGCTTTTAAGCATTTTGTTGCTGTTATCAGTTTGAATCTGCCATCACATGGTTTGATTTGTCGACCAAAAAAAAAACGGGAAACGGAAGAAAAACAAACCACTGATGAACTTGAAGGTTTTAAGAAATGACAATCTACACAATGTGAACCGTCGACTTCTGAGATATTTGTTGCCTTGAAAGAAGAGACCCTCCAACCAGAGACTTCTAACCCCATCTGAATACATCTCAATAAATTAAATCTCACTCAGGATCAGCAGGTTGGTGTGTCAGAAGAATTKGGACAGCTCGTCTGCAGGAGCTTTGTTCTGCATTTGACTGTTGTTGGACGAACCTTTCACTTGTTTTCTCTGTCGTTCATCAAGAAGCCAACATTCCCTCTTGTTTTTCTATTATTTTTAGTGCCAAGCGTGTTTGATGGTAAAAAAAAAAATTCCTGTAAGTGTAACTATCTGCAGCGTACTGTACCAGACCAGAACCAAGAAAAGCAGGAACTCAGTTTGACGACACATCATTTTATTTCTCCGCCACCTCCAGGCTTCTACCAGAGGTGGGTGTAAAAACACACCAGAGGCCTGCTAGAAGGATGTTTGGTCCGTTCTGAAGTGTGGAAATGTTATGAACCATTACTATTATATATGTTGTAGATAGTTCCAGTTTGAACAAATAGTTTAATTCTTACAACTGAAAGCTGATAAAAAGCTTGTSTAAGARAAACCACAMCCAAAGTGGGGTTTACATTTTATAAGCTWACTTTAATTATCAAAAACTTACAGTGGATCATGCACATGTTAAGATATTTACAATACCATCCACTCTGCATTACATTGTTAATATGTTGTTATACAGGCTGTACTGACAGTGCTCTAGTTCACTACAGCAGCTGCTATTTGTGCTCGTGTTGTAGAATTGAAAATGAGAAACTGAGGTCTGGAAAAGGCGTTTGGAAGCACCGCTGTGGAATTTTACAGAAGTCGTTTTAAGACGGCAGCAATCCTCTTTGGCCTTCGCTGCATTCAGACTAGCCGTTAGCTCGTCAAGCTGGTCAGGATGGAGCCGTTTCTTCAAACTGAGGTTATTAAAAAACTAAAAGATATTAATTGTTCATAACACAGAAACCTACCTCAAAATGGCCAAAATGTCMTTTTGTTTTGAAGGAGGGTTTGTCTGAGCTGTGGGGTTTGACATCTTAAAGGACTATTTCAGTCATTTTTCAAAAACTAAACCTTAGAGGAAGAAAAGCAGAGTGAACCCCCCTGTTAGGTTATAGCAGTGCCATTTTACACGAGAGACCAAGAAGCCGCTTATCTGGGGGTAAGATTGCCTTTTATGATCCCTTCTCTGGTTTTATGCAATCATGGGCATTAAAGACAACGTAGAGTTCACATTTCCAGGACAAAGTTGGATCAGTACATCACTGTTAAACATGTCAGACTCTACGGCTTTACATCACGACTGTTCTTGGCAAACGAACCGCCCACACAAGCCATATTTTCTGCTTAAATCACACAAGGAAGGTGTGTTGAGCTATAAAATTTAAATCTCACACTCGGCCTGGAAAAGGGTCGTTTAATGCACTTTATGAATGAATGGCAACATTTGCTTGAATTTTTTATTTTTTTCACTAGATTGAGACGAAAAATCATGCGTCTTTCATTGCTGAAGTCGTTTTGATCTGGTTTGTTTATGTTGTGTACTTTACTGCAAAATTGCATTATTAAGTGCCTTMAAGATATTTTTGTTAGCTTCTTTTTCTGTGAGTTAAATGGCTTTATAGATTTGTGCCAGACATAAAACATATCCTGTGTCTCCCTCTGATGGAAATGTTTTAAAACAACACTCTTATGTATAAATGTTGCTTTAAATAGAAAGAAATACATAAAGTGAGTCTTAGCTCAGATACACACCYATAGTTCCACTATAAAAACATAATATGAATAACTTTTGGTGTCAAAATAATGCTTCATATTTAATGGGATAWCTCACTGATCATATACTGAAGTTTCTAACATATATAGCAAAGATGATCAGAAAAGTTGTTTAATTCCTACGCAATGAAACACAAAGTAGCAAACTGAATAGTGATGTATATTTTTCTTCTGTTTAAAGTCTGTTATATCTGTTTTGTTAAAAAATACACTGTTTGATCTAAGTAGGACAATAGAGTTAAAAGCTTTTTTTTTAAAAGAGAATTGTTACAAAAGGCAATACATAAATGTGAAACAGACGTTTTTCTTGAGTTTGTAATTTATTTTGAGCTTTGATCTCTCAAAGTGCTTCATTACGCCACATGAACAGGAAATACTCAGGATTGCTCATATGGAATCCGTTCCTGTGATTTGTTTCGATTTGTTTGTCAAACTTGTCGCACGAGCGTCACCTCACATTTAAAAGAACATAATGCAGCCTCGTTTATTATCACAAAAGCCTTTAATGYTTCCTGCTCTTTGCTTATGTTTTCAGGAAACTTGCTGATAAAAACACATGGTGGGATTAAGAATAAGGGGCCTATTTTTATTTTGTTTAATTTATTAATACAGTACCACCACTCCTCTGTTTCCTTTTTTTTTATATAACTTGAAACTTTGAATATTGACGTTTTATTTATCTGGACTTCTTGATTAAAGAGGAATGAAGGTTACTCTGGCTTTCATTCATTTGTTCATCACCTCCATCTGGCATACAAGACAAATTATTTAAGACTTTCCACGTCTTCAACAACTTTAAACATAATGAATCTTTTGACATATTTTGTTTTATCTTGACCCAGGCAAATCCCACTGAGATCACAGATTTATTTTAAGTGAGGYCTGGACCTGAAGGCAGCCTAATCATACATGGTTTGACCCCCAACCTGGGACTAGAACCCAGGACCTTCCTCTCTTCTGTGAGGCAACAATGTTAACCGCTAATCCATCATACAGCCAAGATGTGTATTCTGCCAACAAAAATACTTACATTATCAATGCTTTTCACTCTATTTTCACAGATTTATTGAAGGAATGTGTTAAGTGCTCTTATTCATTCATTCAAAGGAAAACTTTCCATCTACTGTTTGAGGACAGTTCAATTCTGTGATCCTGTATTCCAGTGTTTCCCAAAGTTGGGGTCGGGACCCAAAGTGGGGTCTCGAAACATCAAGGTGGGGTCCTGAAAAGATTTTCTGAATTAATTACATTTTTGCCTCCTACAAAGCAGTGAGGTTAGTGTATTTAAAACGGATAAATGTAGTATAAAAAATATTGTTACTATGCCCATGTTTTGTTGACC
>NW_013952471.1:1190301-1192310 GCF_001266775.1 Austrofundulus limnaeus
GTGCTGTACAGGTCAGGTCAGGCCGATAGGTGATAGGCCAAAAAAACAAACCAAAAAAAATACCAAAAAAAAAAAAAAAAAACACCGTTTTCACTTAGGGTTTTACTACTTTTCCTGTCAACTAGCGAAGTGACTCAATACCAGCTGGGAAATCTTGATATCAAACTATGGTTAGGTTTTTTCCTTTGAAATGTCAATAAATCTCCATTAAATTACGCTAAAAACAAAATAGGATACAAACTAGGGATGTACAGAGGTTGGACAATGACACTGAAACTCCTGTCATTTTAGTGTGGGAGGTTTCATGGCTAAACTGGACCAGTCTAGTGGCCAGTCTTCATTAATTGCACATTGCACCAGTAAGAGCAGAGTGTGAAGATTCAATAAGCAGGGTAAGAGCACAGTTTTGCTCAAAATATTGCAATGCACACAACATTATRGGTGACATAAAGAGGACAAATTGTTGGTGCATCTGTGACCAAGACGACAAGTCTTTGTGATGTATCAAGGGCCACAGTATCCAGGGTAATGTCAGCATACCACCAAGAAGGATGAACCACATCCAACAGGATTAACTGTGGACGCAAGAGGAAGCTGTCTGAAAGGGATGTTATGGTCTAAAACCAAGTGTTTCAGTTTCATTGTATAACCCCTGTATGAAATATCAGCATTAACATCATTTTTTAGAATATTGATATCGGTCTGATAAGTAAAACTGGGCCATTATTAACGTYTGATATTGATCTCCCACTTTTTATCTTTGTGTATCTGTTTGATCATGATAGTGTTAGTGACAGGAATAACTGAAGTAGGCTCGACAGCCGTGAGTGAACAAACGTCCACAGTTGGAAAAAGAAGCAGAATAAACTGTTAAGATAGAAAAGACCACCGTAATTCAGTGGTGTGAACTGTAAGGTGGTTTTGGTATTGAAGGTATGATAAACTTCAGATTTCAGTCTGCAGTAATATATCCGGTAGTCTGGTGCAGACTCACAGCAGGAACTCATCAAATCTGTTCCACCGTCTGATAAAGATCCACTCGATAGAACATTCTGAGTGTTCGAAAATGAAGCTAAAAGTTTAAGCCCTCTTTCTAAAACATCAWCATCTCCATCAGCAGCTGTGTCTCGCAAAGTGAATGAAATGCAGATAAATATGGCAAGCCGTTGTGACATTTAATYGGCTTTAAAACATTTACATTYCAGATATCTGAAATTGGTTTATGACTAGAACTAATTAATTAAAATATCTCATATTTTGACTAGGCAAAATACAATTGAGATATCTCTGATAACATCCTGACTAGTAAAAATGTCAGATTTTCCATTAAGCTGTATAGAGGCTCTTATTCAAGATATTTGCAATAAATTGCTATCTCAAACACGTTTCAGATTTCAACAATTAAATTATTACTAGACAAAGTAAATTTGAGATATCTCACGTTTTGTACTGATTAGTCATAATTCCAATTAAAGATATCTTAAATGACATCAGGTTTGTAGATGCAGTAAATATTGTTGTTCTTGGCAGTTTTACATTTTTATTTATATATTGACACCAAAATTATATCATATCGACCAAAATTAGGAGTTTTATTGTTTAAATAATAATCTGAGTGGGTGTTCTGGACTGTATTTTCATTGTGCTTTGTACAATGACAATAAAGTCTTATCTTATCTTATCTTATCTGATCTTATCTTAAACGGGCTACATTTTCATTCTAAAGTTAAATTTTTGCCATATTGTCTAGGACTGTGTATTGGCAAGAATTTGGCGATACGATACATACAGTATCATGACAGAGGGGTCACGATACGATATATCCCGATATACTGGGATACTGTAAGCAAGGCGATATGTTGTGATATATTGCGATTTTTTTGTCCAAAAATTCTATTAAATAAAAACCTCTTACCAAAAAAAAAGGAAAAAGAAAAACCAAAATTCATTGTCTCAGAAATTTTTAATATTACATAGACATACTTTTGATACATTTAGCTGTGTTCTGC
>NW_013952471.1:1192374-1194239 GCF_001266775.1 Austrofundulus limnaeus
TGTGTGTGTGTGTGTGTGTGTGTGTGTGTAAGGCACTATTTTCTTATGTAAAAGAATTATAAAAGCTATTTGCGTGTCTAGTGTAAAAAATATAAAAACAGGGTTCTTTTATATTAAATACCACTGCTGGTACTATTTTGTACTGTTTTTTTACTTGTATATAATTTAGCTTTATATTTGTAAATACCTGTAAAAGTAACCTAAATGTATTCTGTGTATATATTGATACTACTTCACCTATCAAAATAATTATTAAATGAATATCCATTATAAGTATGCCATTTTATAACATGTCTCACCTTTACAATAAAAAAATCTGTTTGAAAATCTGATCAAAATTGACCAAGTTATGGTTATTTAAACAGTAAATACATCACACACATTCATGTTGAGTGGGCGAGCTCCCCGACCAAAGATGGCCGCCATGTGAGGACGATGGAGACTTCGCGCTGACTTATCTAGCCATATATATATATATATATGTATGTGTGTGTGTGTGTGTGTGCGTAAACCCCTCTTTTCAAGAGGCAGCCTCAAAACAAGATCTGTAACACACCTCAGAAAAGGGTGAACGAGGGGCTTGTGGAGTTACAAGGAGGAATTTAGACCAAATGTTTTAGTTACGTTATATAGACCCCAACTGAAAGATTTACACGTGAAAAAGGATTTAAAGCACAACAAGTCTGCTTTAACAGACAAAGCTAAGATTAAATTTCAAGCAATTATCTTTTGAAGGTGTGAYTGATGTCCACGTCAGTGTTAAATACTGCAACATCCAGTAAACTGTTGTAATGAATCCCAACGTGTGTATACAGTAAATGTCAAAACGTCCAGAAAGTGCCGACGAGAGCTTCATCCGAGCTTCTTCAAAAGATCCACGGCTTCTTTATGAACCTGCAGAGAGACGAAACCTTTGTCGGTTCACACACACACAAATGAAAGGGGGTGAAATCCAAACGTTTCCTACCTCTTTGTCCTCCAGTGTGCGAGCRGGATAATCTTTAGCTTTGTTCAGCCAGAGATGAGCTTTCTGCTGGTCGTTCATTGCCAGGTACGTCTTTCCAAGCATGAGCAAGTTCTTACTGTAGAAGTTGGGATCCACTGGGAAATATGGAGGAGGGGCATGTCTTAGTTTAATGTTTTCTTTATTTTGAATTATAACCAGCATTGGTTTTTGACAGAATCAGAAAGTCCAACAGGAACTGTAAGTAACAGTTTTGGTAAATTCACAAGTGCATTCCCGTTCTACCTTGTTCAGCTTTCAGGAAGAACTCCAAAGCCTGGGGGAAAAAAAGCAAACAAAACTTGAACTTTTTCCTAAACAAATGAGATGTTTCAACCATGAGAAGGGAACAGAGTGTTCCTTACCTCTTCGTAGGTGGACGTAGGCGGAGACGAGAAAAGAACAGACGCCACTTTGCGCTGATACCAAGGCAGCTCTGCAAAYGCAAAGCACCTGAACGGAAACGATTTTTCATTTTAAAGAGCTTCAAGTGGACATTGTAGTGATCTATAGCATATTAGGTTCTATAGTATCGTTTTTTTTGGGGACCCCCAAGATACCTCTCGYGGACGCATGGGGAACAATGAACTAATAACACAAATATGATMAACTAAATACAAAAATATATATTCCCATGGCATTTAGGGGTTGAAATGACTGAAYGATCTTTTAAAACAGCATGGGGTTTAAGAGGTGGTCCCTTGTAAAGGGTCCCCAGACCCAAAAAGTTTGAGAACCCCTGATCTATAGGGTGACTCACCAGTAGCCTAAGATGTGTAAGGATGTGGCGTCTTTGGGATTGAGCTCAAGAGCTCGCTAAAAAAAAACAATCAGCAGATCTTACATCAGAACATTATTATTA
>NW_013952471.1:1194250-1215997 GCF_001266775.1 Austrofundulus limnaeus
CACTGATTCAGAGGTTTCCTCACCTCTAAATGCTCCCGGATGATGTACGAATTTCCAATCTTCACCTTGACTCCTTTATAATCCCCAACATCACTGAGGCATATAGCGTACCACTGAGGTGGGAGCAGAAGCAACACTAATATATGAACATGACCCCTCAATAAAAAAAGAGCGATTATTTGTTGATCAGATTACATCCCAGTCTTTGAGAGACCCCCTGCCTTACTTTGTGTGCTGCAAAACAYGTGTCACCCTTCTCCAGTGCCCTCTGGGCGTACTCGAAGGCCTCAAAGACCAGCTGTTTCTTCCTCTCGGCCTCCGTGTCGGGCAGCAGGGACAGGTCACGGGTCGCCCGGGCCAGCCTCCACAGGAACTCTGCGTTATCGCTGCATGGATGCACACAAATCAGTTTGTTTGCTCACCTTTTTTGCTTGCTTGTTGTTACATCCTTAGTGTGGATGTTTGTTTTTGCATCGACATAATGCCTCGTGTCTTCTTTTAGGCTCCGCCTCCTCTCCTGTGCCTCCCCTGTGATTGGGTGCTGCTCCTTGGGTCTCAAGCCAGTCAATCAGCTGGGCCCTATTTAATGGCTGTGAAGCTGCACCTATGGGCCACCTGACTGCCATACACCATTTATTGTGTCAGCTGGAAGGCTCTTTGTTCTTTACAAATATAATGTAAGATTGGTCCAACTGATCTAGAAGGGGAGAGCTGCCTTTTTGTTTAACCTCAGTTTTCTCCTGTTTATGTGCTTGTTAGGTCAGGTTATTTTAGGTTTGTATATTTTATTTTCATTGGGGTTAGGTAAGCTTAAATGTTATATTATTTTTCTTTCAGTATAGTTTTGTTTGTTATTTTGGCCTGAGCTTTCCCTGAAGCCATTTAATCAGTCTTTATAGAAAAGAAACTTAAAACATGGCAGAAAATAAATACCATTAATGCCATTTTTGACAGATATATGTTAKTCCCTTTAATCTCCTAGACCAGGGGTTCTTAACCTTTTTGACCTTGGGGCCCAATTTACTGAACATAAAGTGACACAAGGCCCAGTCAGACATTACCAATGTATGGATCAAAATGATAATTATTCTAAATCTTGGTTTAATTTTTATTGTATTTACATCACAACTAACATAACTAAATTAAATACACTTACAGTTTAAAAGTAAAACTCCTGTCAAATAATCACAAGACATGATTATGACAAACTTTTTATATTGTAACCAGCCTATAACAGTTATTTGAACAAATACAAAGGTCAGTCAACAGACCACTCAGGCTTATCAGCACAAAAATATATATTTTTAACATAAACACTAACAAAAATAGACAATTCAGAAAATAAAATTGTGGGCATAAAATAAATAAATTAAAAATGTTTAATGTTTCAAATTTAAAAAATGTAAAAATAAATTTGATTAAGTACAAATGAAAATATAACCTTTTTAAACTTTGGCAACCAGAAGCTGCTCTTCACATTAGTGACAAACTTTAGTGTTTTTTGACAAGTTACTGTCATTTTTGCTTCTACTTTTCATTTAAAATGAGTTTCCATTCTCGGCAGGTTTCTAAGTTGTTTCTTCTACGTATTAAAAAGTTGTTAAACATCTGAGTGGCGCACTACTGCTACTAGTGGTGAGAAAGTGTATTGCAGCTTATTCAAAATCAATGCTGTCCAGTGGCCCTCTGCGGCCCTAAATTAAAAACTGTTGTTCTCTTGAGGCCCTCAAGGTGGCGCTCGCGGCGCCCATAGGTTAAGAATCTCTRTAGGGGACGTAACACTTGTTTTGGTTTGTTTCAGAGGAAGACAGACTATAAAACCTGTTGCTCACCTGTCCTTGTACTGCAGCAGCAGCAGATACAGCTTCTCCGTCTCTGCGCAGCCATACAGATAATCAGCCTGCTCCAAAACCCCGTCTGCATGAGCACAGATCACACCAAAACAATGTCCAGTAACCAAAGGCTAGTCCACAAGACTGCAGGAGGGGAGGGGTTGGGCTTAAATAACTGGGAACGTAAGGCCCTGTCACACTAGACCWGTGGTTCTCAAACTTTTCAGACTTGTGTACCCCCAGGAGCCAGTTTTTCATACCACTAGTACACCCCCCCCCCTCCCCTGTCAAACATAATGATGATTCTCCAAAACTATAATGTACAACAGCTGATTATTAAATGAAAATTATTTATTTAACCCCCTGGAACATTTAGTTGTCAGGAATTTTAATATTTTCAACTCAAATTAAACAAAAAGATAAATAAGTTGCCTTGAAAGTGAATAAGTAATTAAATAAATAAACCAGATAGCGGCAAGTGCAGGAAGCAGCAGCGTCCAAAATACATCAAATACCCAAAATGAGCTAATCCCACGAGATTCTACACTTTTTACAGGATTGCATTTTGTGTCAATTTCGTGATTCCRTTTCTATTTTCTGCATTGTGGAAATCATAGGGCCCTGCATGTCTCAGTCCTATTTTTATTTATTTTTTACACACCTGGGACATTTTTCCACGTACCCCCTGTAATATGCTCCTGGTTGGGAATCACTGCACTAGACAACTTATGAACATTTTAAAGACGTCTGCGTTGAAGAGGGAATTGAAAAAGCCAACAGGAAGCTTCTTTTCAGCATGTAGGCTGCATAATGTAATTCTAAAAAAATGTTCAAATATAAAACTTTTATTAGCAATTTAGACAKAAAAATGTTTCACAAGTTGTCTAGTGTGACAGGGCCTTTGGACAGAAATTTTTATGTAAAAAAACAAAGTGTGTRTTTAGCCCCCAGCAGCTGCTCTACCTTGTTCCGCAGCGTAGACCACAGGTGACCCCTGCACCCTGACAGCAGCTTTATAACCCAGATAGGTCAATGCAGGCAAACCCAGGAGGAATGCAGCTCGTCCACTCTGCACACAGGAAAGTGACAAAAACACCTATAATATTTGAGGGAATAAATGTGTCTAATTTGCTGCTATTAGGTTGTTAATTATAACGACTCACAGCTGATCTTAAATAATGTGTTAGGACACATGAAAGTGGGTTATCTTAATAAAAAAAATCAACATTACATCTGTTATTACACACATGAAATGCTTTGACCTTTAACCTATTTCTTCCACCACCGCCTCTGTGTGGATGTGGGACTAGTTTCAAACCAAATAAACCGTCTATTGAGTGATAATTAATAAAAAAAAATGTTATTTACAGTCAGAGAACTGGCAGTCCGCTGTGAAGTTGTCCAGAAGAAGCGGTTATTTCCTYTGACTATGGCGCCTTTATTAGCGCCAGGTGCAAACTCCAGTAAAATCCTGCTGACACACCGCGTTAAAACTCTTCCTGCCATCCTGCGTCAGGTCCAAACTCTGAATGAACAGGTTAGAGACTTYACCGTCCGGCAAAGACACGGGGAGCATTCAAGAGCACTTGTAAAGAAAATATAAAAAAAAAACTAACAGCGGAAGTACCTGGTTTAAAATCAAAACATTTGCTTGAATGTTAAAAGATAACACAAGTGCTCTATTAAAAAAACTATATTCAATTCCACGCATAAAACCAGGAGAGTTTTACAGCTKTGATGTTAAAGAACACATTTTAAATTGAGCTTCTTGAACGCACCCCTAATAGTGGAATTTGGTCTTGTTTATGCTTCCGGTAAGAAACAAACCACTGTTTTAGGAGTTCCGCGTGAATATTCTGACTAAGTAATGCACAAGTCCCATTTCAAATCACGTTGTCAAAAGTTTCACAACAAAACCTTTGAGTTTTAAATGTACCAGACAACGCGTACAGTCTCAAATTTAATGCAGGCTAACACAGTTTTGAACTAAGCGAGAAACCGAACTAACCTGTTGCGGTCGGGTTCCACCCGGGCAGCGGCCCAGCTGCTGTTGTCACATAACGGGACTACTTCACTTTCAACCGAGACACAAACAGCTGGGTTTCTACTGCTTAGTAGGTAAGAAAAAACATAATAAAAAAAGAAAGGTGTTTGTGCGCTTTAGTTTATGAGAACCAGAAATGATTTGTAATCTGTTTTGAGCTGCGCAGCTTAAAGATTTTATCGCTCAATTTAACTAAAACGTAATATAAACAAATGCTGTTAAACATTTACTGCTCTTATGACAATAGTTTTGATCAGTACAACAGTTGTTTTTTCAGAGAGGAAAACGTATTTTATTGGTTAGAGCATTTTAGGCATATTTGACGCCTTTAAATTAATAAAAACGCATTTTGTTTCCATTCTCTTTATTCAGTATTATGTTATTTTTTATCTATCACAATAAAGAGATTTCAACAATGTAGCCTATACATCAAGACGTTCAGCTCAGGACTCCTGTTATAGCTTTTGGTTATGATATATTTTCAACTTTCAGATATTCAACTTTTTTTCTCTCATTGAAAATACATTATATTGGAATTCCATAAAATCCCTCAATATTTTACTGTTTTTTTTTACTTCATCTACTTCAACATACTTAATAGAAAGGCCAGACTACAACAACACCTTAGATTTTAAACTATTATAGAATGATTCAGCTTTTTGATATCTTGAACCGTTCTTGTACAATCAGCATTTCAGTTTGTGAAAGTTTTGAGATTTTCTTGTGTCCTGTGTTTTCATGGTGTTTAGCTTCAATGTATGTTTATGAAATTACGTACTCATTCAGTTTTTGTTTAGATATTTTGGCCTATTCATCTGTTCAGCCTTTTTCACTTCTGTACAGCTGTTATACTGTAGTTTACCAATAATGGGACATTCATCATTTAAGCTGTATTAAAACAGTTTTAATGTTTATTCGTCCATTTTTATCTTCTGTCCAGCTATTTTAACGGTTTACCGCATTAAAAGTGATATTTAGCCTTTTTATAGCTTTAGTTGAGCATTTTCAAGGTTTGTTCAACCATTTTAACTTTTTAAAATTGTTTTATACTTGCAACATTTAACAAGTTTACAGTTATTGTCAAAAGGTGAGCAGCTGGAAGAAGACAGAACAATTACAAAAAGGTAAGTGATTTTATTAAAAAGGTGACAGGTTAAAAGGTTTCACAGATCTGGAAGAGAGGAAGGTAGACTGGTTMATGTGTTTGACAGGTGAGTATTGATCAGCAGCAGGTGAGTTATTATTCTTGCAGGTTCCAGAACTGTATTTGACGGAGAGGATGATCACGGGTCCAGAAGGTGAGTAAAATGATTTTCCAGGTAGGGTGGCTGACAGACAGAACCAGGCAGGTGAGTTTCCTTCAGGTGTGACAGCAAGGCAGACAGGCAGATCTCAGGTGGGACAAACTTCACAGGTAGGTCTTGTGGCTGGCTGCAGAGGTTCCACAAAGAAACAACAAAATAAGTTTAGGAAAAAACTCAAGAACATTAAGTTCACTGAGCAGCCTGGAGTAAATACCCTAGTGTGTGTGATGATCCAGTGAGGAACTGGTCTCCAGTGCTGCCTTAAATACCCACAAAGTTAATCAGATCTAATCCGGCCCAGCTGCATCAATCAGGCTGTAAATCCTGAGGTGTGCAGGTGAGTCTCACTGAATGCCTCAGCATTCAGCCTTTTTAAGCTTTAGTTAAGTATTTTCAAGGGTTGTTCAATCATTTCTGATTTGTTTTTAACCATTTTATACTTTAGTTTACCAATTTAAAGCAACCTCCAGCATTTTTTTAAGCTTTAGATCAAAGCTTCTCAAACTGGGGTCCCAGGCCCCCCAGGGGCTAACATTGTCACAGCAAATTTTCTCTAGTTTAATTTCTTTTGTTACAAAGCAGTTCATTCTATCACAGCTAGCTTGACAGTTTAAAACATATTATTTGACATTTATTAACATCAGTATTTATTTTGGTTTTTTTTTACAATGTATTTTAAATCTTTTCATTTTTGTCACATATACTGTATATTAATTTGTACTTAGCAATTCAGGGTTTACAGGATTATTCAGTTCTTTGCAAAATTGCTTTATTTCTCTCTTTACCTACAGATAATTACCATATTCAAATTTTGATGGTGCCAATGCATATACATACAGTGGTTTGCAAAAGTATTCATACCCCTTGAATTTTTCCATATTTTGTCACATTACAACCACAAACATAAATATATTTCACTGGAATTTAATGTGAAAGACCAACACAAAGTGGTATACAATTGTGAAGTGGAAGCAAAATTTTACATGAATCAAAACATTTTTTACAAATAAAAAACTGAAAAGTGCGATGTGCAAAATTATTCAGCCCCCCTGATTCAATACTTTGTGGAGCCACCTTTTGCTGCAATTACAGCTGCAAGTCTTTTAGGGTATGTCTCCACCAGCTTTGCACATCTAGTGACTGCAATTCTTGCCCATTCCTCCTTGCAAAACAGCTCAAGCTCAGTCAGATTGGATGGAGAGCGTTTGTGAACAGCAGTTTTGAGATCTTGCCACAAATTCTCAATTGGGTTTAGGTCTGGACTTTGACTGGGCCATTCTAACACATGAATATTCTTTTTTTTAAACCACTCCATTGTAGCTTTGGCTTTATGTTTAGGGTCGTTGTCCTGCTGGAAGGTGAACCTCCGCCCCAGTCTCAAATCTTTTGCTGACTCCAACAGGTTTTCTTCCAAGATTGCCCTGTATTTGGCTCCATCCATCTTCCCATCAACTTTGACCAACTTCCCGGTCCCTGCTGAAGAGAAGCACCCCCAGAGCATGATGCTGCCACCACCATATTTGACAGTGGGGATGGTGTTTTCTGAGTGATGTGCAGTGTTCTTTCTCCRCCACACATAGCGTTTTGCATTGTGGCCAAAAAGTTCAATTTTGGTCTCGTCTGACCAAAGCACCTTCTTCCACATGTTTGCTGTGTCCTCAACATGGCTTCTGGCAAACTGCAAACGGGACTTCTTATGGTTTTCTTTTAACAATGGCTTTCTCCTTGCCACTCTTCCATAAAGACCACATTTGTGTAGTGCACGACTAATTGTTGTCCTGTGGACAGTTTCCCCCACCTGAGCTGTGGCTCTCTGCATTTCATCCAGAGTCACCATGGGCCTCTTGGCTGCCTCTCTGATCAGTGATCTCCTTGTTCGGCCTGTAAGTTTAGGTGGACGGCCTTGTCTTGGCAGGTTTACTGTGGTGCCATACTCTTTCCATTTCCGGATGATGGATTGAACAGTGCTCCGTGAGATGTTCAAAGCTTGGGAAATCTTTTTATAACCTAAGCCTGCTTTAAACTTCTCCAAAACCATATTCCTAACCTGTCTGGTGTGTTCTTTGGACTTCATGATGCTGTTTGCTCCCCAATATTCTCTTAACCAACATCTGAGGCCGTCACGGAGCAGCTGTATTTGTACTGAGATTAGATTACACACAGGTGGACCCTTTTGAGTCATTAGCAGTCATCAGGCAACTTCTGAATGCAATTGGTTGCACTCAGGGAAAAGGGGGCTGAATAMTTTTGCACGTCGCACTTTTCAGTTTTTTATTTGTAAAAAATGTTTTGATTCATGTAAAATTTTGCTTCCACTTCACAATTGTATACCACTTTGTGTTGGTCTTTCRCATTAAATTCCAGTGAAATATATTTATGTTTGTGGTTGTAATGTGACAAAATATGGAAAAGTTCAAGGGGTATGAATACTTTTGCAAACCACTGTATATATTTTATTTGGAAATGTATTCATTTCATTTAAAACAAAATAACTATATACTATATGTATGTGTGTGTGTTTATATATATATGTATATATACGTATTAGAAGGTAATTCCCCTAACTCCTGCATTGCCGTATTTGTAAAACAAGCTAAGTATGACAGCATAACTAATTTCCTGAAGTTGTGCTCTGGCTTTAGTGGCCCCCACAAGTTCCCCCCACCCCGCTCGTTGAAACATTTCTTTAGGCATCTGTTGGAAAAAATATGCGTTGTTCAAAATTGTATGTCCGAATAAAACAGGAATCTGCTGGATTTCTTCTTTAAAACTTTATTTTTAATCTTCTGACTCCAATCGGGTTCATTCAGCTCTCCGCAGCACAGGCCTCAGCGCAAGACCTTRGGCTGAATCAAAACAAACACGGGAGCTCTGCTCTGAGCAGACTCTGCAAACACTGACAACTTCCTTTACTATAATAATGAATTGAGCTTATAATGTATCTTTCTTCCTGGTTACACCCCTGAGGTGTTACCTTTTACGTCAGACATCAGAACGTCACTCAGTTTTGTTTAGGCTAAAGAAAGAACACATGATAAGACACACACCAACTCTTATTCTGTTATGGCCTTAAAGCTGCAATGATCAGGAAGTATAAAATACAAAACTGAATCTAATATTCAATAAATCAGTTACAAAATTTCCTTCACATCACTGGTGATATCTATAAATCCAAATAATTGTGGTCAAACAAAGCTCAAACAGTGATTGTGTAAAAACATAAAGATTTCCAAACACCAGTTCAGTCATAGAAAGTCCAAATTTCTGTGTCCCATGTAAATGTTGAAAGATGTTTGTACTTTTGAGCAACAGAGTGGCAAGAGGGGCTGGTTTTGCTTTCATTTTGCAAAAACTGTATTTGTTATGACTGTGGACTACTTTCTGTAGTTTTTATCAATTTTGTCTAAAAGTCAGAGAACAATGTTTTCAATTCAAGCTGCATGATTTTTTWAATTTATTGTTTATTTGTATTGGGACAAGTGTCAAGTGTTAATAATACCATACACTAAAACATTTATAGCCTAGGCTAATTTGCAATGCCAGTCCTTAGATGGGCTTTTAGCAATATGAAAATAAAAGATCTTTAAATACAGGTTAAAAAGAACAAGACATTGCAGTATTAAGAYRATTCATAAAACATCTCCTTCACAAATTGCTTCAGTCTTGATCTCAAATGGTTCTGGTCAGAAATCAGTTTCAAACCTGTAGGTAAGGAATTTCACATCTCTCAAGCAGAAAAAGCTGTTTGACCCAAATAAGTTTTTAAAAATGAACTCTACAGTTCCCACTGTCTGATCCATGTTTTTAAAGCTGTGGGAGGAGAAGAAATGGTGATAGAAACAGAAGAATAACAGTAAAAAGTTTGCTTCAATGTTTTTATGTGTGGGCACCTTTAATAAGTAAGCAAGTAAAACTTTATTTAAATAGCACCTTTCAAGATAGAAATCACAAAGTGCTTCAACTAACAGGACAACAAATACAAAAAACTAATTTAGATAAAAGCAGCTTTGTGGTGAATAGGCAGAGACTGGGATCATGTGGTATAGGTGGTAATTTTAAGATCATCTGGTTATTGGTTTTTGAGTGGGTGGTGTGGGAAGTCTAATTTTTGCTGACCGCTTTAAGCCTTGAGAACTTTGTGCTGAATATTTTTGCCTTTGATTGCTTGTTTCCACTGCTCTGGAACATGGACATCTGTTTTTGCCTTGGATCTATAGGATTTTTTTCTTCTTTTTGGACAACGGGCGTATCAACATTAATCCCCCTATTCAGCTGCTCCGCAACTTAGTTGTTGACAGTTATCCCACGATTTGTCAGCAAAAATTAGAACGACAACGGGACCTCCCCTTTTGTTTGCTCAGCAGGAATGTGGACGCAGACCCACACACCACTGCCACCATGCCCTTGAAAGCGGGTTGCTTGAAAAAGAAGAGGACAGTAGTAAGTAACTTTTTTGTGCTGCGTATTGCTAGTTTGAACGCAGTTTGATTCTGCCACGAGAAGATGAAATGGTGACACGCCCCCGCTGTGTTTGCAGTGGGAGTTTGCACAGAAGGCACAGTTCCTTCATAATGGTGAAGTCAAGGGTGGCACCTTTAAAATCAGTCACAATTCCCCGTATTGATTTTACAGCAGCTGTGGTAGCAGTAAGCTTGGATAGGCTGTGGGGGAAGATAGCTAAGACTACCTCTCCTAGATTCAGTGTTCTGAACAAACAGCACTTCTGTGTTGAAAAACATCAATAACGAGACAACCAGATTTTGTGCCAAACCGAGTGTCAGAAATCCTAGGGCCTCAGTGAAGGTGTGTGAATACAACGCATAACCCCGCAGACTTTGCTTCCAGAGGGATTAAGGCAGAGCTCTTCTTACATGACACTAAATTGTTATTTGGTCCTGCATTTCTTACACAGTCTGAGAGAGACTGGCCAGTAAATCCAGAGAACCTGCAGGAACTTCCAAATGAAGACCCTGAAGTCAAGGTGTCTGCTGCTATCAATACCAAACCAACACACAATGATGATAATCATCCTTTGACGCTTTTGATTTGTCGTGCTTCATCCCGGACCTGTCTTAGGGTGATGGGTTGGATTTTCAGGTTGAAGACTTTGGTCTCGCATCGTAAAAGGAATAAGATGTATCTGCAGTCTGCATCTGGCACAACCTGGTCCAAAGGTGCTCATCCCTCAGTTGAGTTCCATGATGACTTTCTTTCACTGGGAGAGATTGAGGATGCTGAGATGCATATAATCACGTTTTGTCAAAGGAAAAAATATGCTGAAGAAATTTCCAGCCTCTGAAATGGAGAGTGTGAAGCAAAGCAGCCATATATACAAGTTGAAYCCTATTTGGGGGGATGATGCGTGTTGGCGGGTGTTTCAGCAGGGCTGTCATGTCTGAAGATTCTAAACACCCTGTCATAATCGTTAAAGATCTTCACATCGTTTATCTTATTCTACAGCACATCCAAAAAAGGGGTGGGTCATGGTGGTAGAAACCACATGATCTCAAAGCTGCATCAGAAATATTGGATTCCTGGTGCTGGAGCTTTGATTAGAAGCATTATGTCAAGGTTTGTGATCTGCAGACGGTAACATGGAGCTGCAGGCCAGCAGCAAATGGCTGATTTGCCCAAAAGCAGAGTGACCCCTGAAAAAAACCTTTAGCTTTGTTGGACTATTTTGGTCCATTTGAAGTGAAGCGTGGGACAAGTCTTGTGAAGAGCTATGGAGTCATCTTCACATGCTTGGCGATTAGAGCTGTACATATTGAGGTCGCCTCATCTCTTGACACAGATTAATGCCTTACGACGTTTCATTGCAAGGCGAGGGCAGGTTCAAGAACTGCACTCTGATAATGGTACCAACTTGGTGGGTGCAGAGCATGAGCTGAGACAAGTCATGGAAAAGTGGGATCAGGAATGGATCGCTGATGCATTGTCTTTGAAGGGAGTGAAATGGATCTTTAATCTTCCTACAGGATTGCATCATGGCGGAGTATGGGAGAGGTTGATTCGTTCCATCAGAAAAGTCCATAACTCCACCCTGCAGACATAGCATTTGAACAAGGAACTCCAAACTGCTCTCTGTGAAGTGGAGTCAATCCTCAACCCATTACACTGGAATCCTCTGAGCCAAATGATTTGGAAGCTTTAACACCGAATCACCTCCTCCAACTCAAGTCTAACCCATGTTTACCACCTGGTTTGTTCCAGAAAAGTGATCTGTATGCACGTAAACGATGGCGACAGGTCCAATACCTGATTGGTTTTGGAAAAGATGGATTAAAGAATATTTGCCACAGCTTCAACAGCACCAGAAATGGGCAAGGATTAAATGCAACTTTGTTCATGGAGTCGTGGTCCTTACAGTGGATGACTCTGCACCACATGGTTCTTGGATTGTTGGCAGAATCACAGGAACTGTGCCAGACAAGAAGGGACTTGTACGACAGGTCTGGATCAAGACCCCAACCAGCCATGTACAGTATACAGACCATCACTTCTTCAGGAGACTTCCAACCAATGAAGAAGACTTTTCCTTAATTTGACATGACTTTGATTTGACATTGACATTACCAGATGTACAATGCAGACTGACTATATTTAAGCTAAGTTCTGGTAACCTCTGGCCTATGACTGACTGACTATACACGGAATGACTTTATTGGACTATTTGAAAGTGTTATGTTGTCCTATTGTGTATCTGTGATGCAATATATAACTTAAGTTATGGTGTCTGATGTGTAATTATTACTGAAATGATGTAATAATTAGAGGGTCACAATGGGGTGAATAGGCAGAGACTGGGCTCACACCGTGTGAAGTTTTTAAACTTTATTTGGATCAAACGAGAGGAAATTTCTGTCTATATTTTGTCAAGTATTTTAGTTAAATCTACTTCAGTATACTTTGTAAATTGTATTATTTCATACAACAGACTGAAATGGCCTCAGGAGGGGCCTCWGCTCCCAGGGCCCCCTGTCTGGCCACCAAGGTGGAGCTGACCATCTCGTGCCAGAATTTGATGGACATGGATGTTTTCTCCAAGTCGGACCCTGTGTGCATCTTATACATCAACACATCCAGTTCTCACTGGTATGAGGTCTGTGCTGGGTCATAGTAGATTTTCTTCTGCACCATTTCATGTGTTTAAACCTTTGTTCTGCTCTTTATTACTGATTTAACCTAAAATATTTGGCTTAATCTAGATTGAAGTTGTTRTTTTTTGTCATTTTAGTTTGGTCGCACAGAGATGATCCTAAACTGTCTGAATCCAAAGTTTGCCAAGAAGTTTGTTCTCGACTACTTCTTTGAGACGGTGCAGAGGTTGAAGTTCTCTGTGTATGACATCGACAGTGACAACCAAGACCTGAAGAAGCATGACTTTCTGGGGGAGTTGGAATGTACTCTGGGTCAGGTGAGTTTCACTTTGTACCTTTATACTGCAGGTAAAGCATCGATCCAATAATTTATCTTTTAGTTGCGACTTTATCTGTGTCCAGATCGTCTCAAACAGGCAGATGACTCGACCGTTGTTGTTGAAGGATAACAGGCCTGCCGGTCATGGGACCATTACTGTGAGTGGTCTTCTCACTTTTTTTAACACTGCATTAGACAAGTGGACTCTGCTTGGAACGGATACAAATGTTCACATCTCTTTTCTGTGCAAAACACAAATCCCATGCCATGTTTTTTGTGTTATGTGGTCAGAATAAGGAAGAAGATCCTTTCACGCTGTGCTTTTCCTGTTAAACAGATTTGCGCTGAAGAAATAACAGACACACGAGTGGCAAACTTTGAAGTGTCAGCCCGCAGCCTGGACAAGAAGGTACAGACCAGACCATCACTTTGGAGTTAAATTTTGACTTGGCCATGCCTTTGATTTCAGTTATAAAAATCTTACTCTGTTGCACATAACAAAGCGGGTATTTGTTCAGTTTTTGTGGTGGTCTGATCCTTTCCTGGAATTCTACAAGCAAACTGAAAGTGGATGGCAGCTGGCTCACAGAACAGAGGTGCACTTCATTCATTCTCCAAGTTATTTATCTGCAGGTCTGTGATTATTGAAGACAATTGGTTATTTTACTTTTGCTCATGCAGGTCGTTTATGACAACCAGAACCCAGTTTGGAGACCGTTCCGGATAACACTTCGATCTCTCTGTGAAGGAGATGTGGAAAAACCAATAAAGGTATTTTATTAATCCCATAAATGTTTTATGTCAAATCAAAAGTTCCATCCTGTAGAAAGGTTGTGAACAAATAATCTTACCTGCTGTAGATACCTCTTTAAATTAATAAAACTTCACACCACTTTGATAATTTTGGATTACATAGCCAGATGTCCCAGGCTGAAGGAAGTGCTGCAATGTAAATTTTTAATAACTATAACATTAACAACAAACAAACGCACAACTTGTAAAGGTTTACAACGAAGTAGTGTTCACATAAAGTGCTCTATTTTTTATTTTATTTTTTTCTTATTGGAGCTGTTTTAAACTGGCAGCAATTCACTTTGCTCTTAACTCAGAAGCTGTTAGCTCCTCAGTCTGCTCAAAATAAAACTCCTTTTCTTCAAAGGTTGTTCATAACAATATCTACTCCTTCAATAAAGTAAAGCAGAAAAGGTCATAAAGAAGACAATCTTTTTAAGTTATTGCTGCTAAATGCTTTTCTCCAAGGGATAAAGTGATGGATTTAGTATATTTTAGACACACAAATTCTTGGCTTATTTTGTGTTTTAAAAAAGAGCATCTGAAGGCAGGTTTATTTTTTTATTTTTTGCTAAACCTTTATAGGTTTGTCTGACCATTATTCTAATAATTCACATTCTTTTCATCTCACAATGCTACCAAACAGAAGGCCTTGCCACCCAGATGTATGTATGTATGCATGATTCCTGACCTCACCATACAAATATGTGTTTTGACCTTTCTATAGATCTGAGTTGATCTTATTGCAGTAAGATGTCACGTGTGCATCTCAGGCGTTCAGACATTGTAGGAGAGAGCGGGGTTGGTTGTCACACGGRTTTGTTGTCACAGCAAAATGTTTGTGTGACATTCCAAATTAGTTGTCACATACTGGCTACATTTTTTTTATTTTAGCAGTTGAAACACTTGACATTGAGGTGAGAGGACTTTTTGTATTTTTCACATAATAATGTAACGTTTGATTCTTTTTTTTCCATTTGCTTTTAAGCAATGGATTTAGAATGAAACACTTAGCATTTAAAAGTACAAAGGCAGAGCTATAGTTAGCATAGTCTTTTTTCTTTGCTGGGCATGTGCTAGTTAGCACAACTGTTGTCAGAAAGTCCCTGATAGGAGTCTTTACATCGAAATGCATKTTACATGGTGTTTTCTTTGTTTTTAGGTAGAGAAATTGTAGGAAATTTCAGCAAAGGAGTTTAATACCAATTATTGAACATTGGCAAGATATTACAAAAAATAAATCCATCAGAGATTTCTGGAGATGAAATGTGCCCATCAGTRCCCGTGGGATACATTACCTTTTACTCTGACCACAATGATGTCCCTGTCCATAAGAGGGGCAGGCTGGTTCTCTGGCTTCCTTAAAAGATATCCATCACTCTCAATCAGAACTCCTGAGCCCACCAGCCTTGCATGTGCCAGTGCCTTCAATAGGCACACTGTACATCAGTTCTTCACCAACTTGGAAAATGAGATGAAAAGATATCAGTTTAAGCCCAGATCCATTTGGAATATGGATGAAGCAGGCATGACTACTGTCCACAAACTCAACAAGGTAGTAGCTAGAAGAGGCTACAAGCAAGTTGGATCTCTGACATCTGCAGTAGGGGAACCCTTGTTATCCTGTCCTGTGCTATCTCAGCCACTGGGAACTATCGTATATTCCTCCCTTTTTTATTTCCAGCCTACCAACCCATTTGTGGGGTTGGTTGTCTCAAATTCACAAGTCGTGTTTGGTTGTGCAAATCTTTTGAAGTTTCCTGAATTCTGACAAGACACTTTGGGGTTCCATTACACATTGAAATGAAATTGACTAAGCATTGAATTTTTTTAATGCAATTAAAAAGTGTGACAACCAACCCCATTCTCCCCTAAACCACCATATTTTACCTCACCTCACCTCATCCTCGTTCGAGTCGACTGTCCTTAAACACATCTTATCTTTGTGGTTTATAGAAACACTTGTTTGCCTCCTCAGGTTGACTGTTACGATAATCGTGAAAACGGCTCCCATGTCCTTATTGGAAGCTTCAGGACTACACTAGCAGAGATGTYCGCGCAAACACACTCCTTCCCTGTGAGATCCTCCTTATTTTTCACATACATTCAGTGGTGGAGAAAGTACTCAAACACTGTACTTAAGTAAAAGTACAAATAAACAGACAAAAAATGTACTCTAGTAAAAGTAAAAGTACCACATCAACATTTTTACTTGAGTAAAAGTAAGTACTTGCTTTTAAAAACACTTAAGTATTAAAAGTAAAAGTACTTACTTAATGGTCTACAATATTATGAAGTGTGTCTATGTATATTTTAAATACATCAACGGTGTGCGATTTTAGTGAACAATGCTGCAGTTTGTGTTGACCCTCTGTGACACTGTTCACACTTGGTGTGAATCTGTGCATCATCACAGATTGTGACAACTACGGAACCCGCGGGGGGTCAGTGGGAGAAAAAAAACAGCCGCTGGAAATCCGTGAGCACGGATTACTAAACNTCCCATGTCCTTATTGGAAGCTTCAGGACTACACTAGCAGAGATGTTCGCGCAAACACACTCCTTCCCTGTGAGATCCTCCTTATTTTTCACATATATTCAGTGGTGGAGAAAGTACTCAAACACTGTACTTAAGTAAAAGTACAAATAAACAGACAAAAATGTACTCTAGTAAAAGTAAAAGTACCACATCAACATTTTTACTTGAGTAAAAGTAAGTACTTGCTTTTAAAAATACTTAAGTATTAAAAATAAAAGTACTTGCTTAATGTATTCTCTAATAGTCTACAATATTATGAAGTGTGTCTATGTATATTTTAAATACATCAATGGTGTGTGATTTTAGTGAACAATGCTGCAGTTTGTGTTGACCCTCTGTGTCACTGTTCACACTGGGTGTGATTCTGTGCATCATCACAGATCGTGACAACAGCTACAGACGCTGTAAATTTGTCTCCATCGTCCTTTATCAAATCTCAACAAGTCGTTTTTGAACCAGTTAACTAGAATAAATAAGGCCATGAGTGGCACATTTCCTCCTTTGTGGAAACCATTGTGGGCATGCTGCTGCTGCTGCTGCTGCTGCTGCTGCTGCTGCTGCTGCTGCAGATGATGCAGAATCGCTCTGCTTTTTTTCTTATTTTTGGAGGAGGGTCTAATGGTACTTTCCTGCTTTGCATTGCTTCAATGGACCAATTACAGAAATTGCCCTCTCAACACTGATTACTTTCAAACTAAACAAACAAAAGAACAACAAAAAAAGGCAATGTGACGTGACATGAATGTAATTTGTAATTCAACGCATTACAGAAATGTAATGGAGTAGAAAGTACAGATACTTAATGTAAAATGTAGTGGAGTAAAAGTCAAAAGTACCCATGATGAAATCTACTTAAGTAAAGTACAGATACATGAAAAATGTACTTAAGTACAGCAACAAAGTACTTGTACTTAGTTACATCCCACCACTGCATACATTTTTCATTATTCGTTTCCTTTAACCTGAGCTTTCATTTTACCTGGTATAAATGCAACTCCTCTTTTCATTTTCAGGTAGAATTTGAATKCATCAACCCAAAAAAGTTGGACAACAGGAACTATAAAAACTCAGGTGTCATCTGCATAAGGCGTTTTCAGGTAAGAAGTAAAAGAGACTCCATCATGAGTTCCTTTACATTTAACTCAGTTAAAATAAAGAGCAAACAAGCCTTCATGAATTATATAACTACTATTATCAGATATTACATTACATCATAATTCGTACACTGTCTCTAGCTGTGCTGTTATACCTATGGGCATACTCATGTRTTTCTGTCCTTATCTAGTGTCAAGTTAAGGTTATGTGTTGGGGCTAGGTGACAGGGTTAAGGATTTGGCAAACAGTTTACTACCGGTATATCTAAACTACTGAAKGTATAATAATAATAATATTTTCCAGTGTCAAAATACAATATCACTCTGGTAAATACAAAGCAGGACCAAGGCATGTATGAGAAGACCCACTGCAGGCAACATATTTTTGTTCCCAACAAGGTGTGTGTAGGTGGTGAGAGTTGATGTGAATTTTCTCTTCAGGTGGAAAAAGAATATAGCTTCCTGGATTATATAATGGGAGGGTGTCAGATYAACTTCACGGTGAGTTTTGATTTGACCAAAACAAATTTAACAGTCAGTAATTCTACATAAGACTACTAAGTCYGATTTTTGGTTGATTTATATCGTCTCTCTGCTTTGTCTCAGATTGCCATTGACTTTACAGGCTCTAATGGGAATCCCACCTCTCCTCAGTCCCTCCACTACATCAACCCCAATGGCTATAATGAATACCTGCAGGCCATATGGGCTGTGGGTAATGTCATCCAAGACTATGACAGGTAAATATTGGATCTGACACCTAAAATAATTGGTTGAAGCAGAACTAAGAARGAGTTTGAGTCTTGTCATTGATCTACACTGACCCAATGATCAAATTTTTCCCAGGATCGTTATTTAATTCTTGAGAGACTACAATTTTTATTAACTTTTTTGAATAATCTAGATTCATTTACCTGCTGGAGAAGTATTTCTTCCTCTTATTCAAAGGCTTTTTTTTTATTTTTACTAAATTAAAAATCTTGGCATTATCTATACTTATTTTTCCTCTATGTAGTACCAAGATGTTTCCTGTGTTTGGTTTTGGAGCCAAAGTTCCTCCATCCCACCAGGTGTGTGTGTGTGTAATATTTGGCAACCTGGGCTCAAGCCTGCAGCCTCAGTATTACATGACTGCAGCACTTTTTTAAAGCTCTAAAATAACTCACAATTGAAATTGTGTACATAAAATTTTTTGTCTCCCTCGATGACTGACATTTATTTCAAAAATTCACATTTTAGTTAACATTTTTTTTTGCACAAGTCAAACAGATAAACCTTTACATTCCAACTCCTGCCGACAGGTTTCCCATGAGTTTGCCATCAACTTCAATCCAACAAATCCATTCTGTTCAGGTAGGTCTGAACTAAGTTCATAATTGATCATCTAAAGTGAATCACTACCTCGTTGGATGTGTGCGGGTTGTAGGCATAGAAGGAGTGGTGCAGGCGTACCAGCAGTGTCTGCCACAGGTGGAGCTCTGGGGTCCCACCAACTTCGCGCCGATTATCAACCACGTGGCCCATTTCGCCAAACAGGCTCTCCACCAGCACTTGGCTGCAGTAAGCAACAACAGTACCTTTTATTTTGATACTTTAAAGTATCCTGTTTTTTTCTTGTTTATCTGCATATTTATTTAAAAATACGTACTGACAAAACAAAGCTAAGCACCCAAAAGAAATGGTACAATTTGGACGTAATTTGGTTCACTATGTCCAATCATTCACTACATAGTGCCCTGCACGGTGAGTCATCCATTTTGTGAAATACACAGGGTGTTAGCGCACGGAACATCGCTTTATGTTCAACATTTTCATTTCATATATACATAACTATGTTTATTGTTACTCATTTGTCAGTCTTGTTTCAWTCAAGGTGGCATAACAAAGGTCTTAAAAAGTCTTAARWCTGACTTGCTAAAACCTGCAGATATCCTATACATAGTGCCCTATAAACTCATATTGTGTTTCAGTAAAAGTAGTGTACTCCACATTGGTGGAATCAGACTACAATGCATTGCTGCCTGAGCTGACACAGCAGGTTGAGACCAACACTCATGTCTGTAGCTTATATTGTGAATTTAAGATCATCAAGAATGCCTTCAATTATCTACACATCTCTAACAGAAAATGTCGTATCTCCTTCACTGTCAGAAATGTGGGGCTTGAGACATTGTTAGAAAACTGTGAACCGAAGCYATATTTAAACATTTAAGTCTGAGTATAAAACATGTTAAAARACATGCTGTAGGCTTCAGCAAGCTGTGTAGATCTGTGCCGTTATAATACATATTTTGTAGCGYAGTCTTTGATATTCTAATAATCACTGGTCATCAGAAATGTTAATTTACCAGCATCTGATCCCTTTGTTTCTGTTCTTGTGCAGCAATACTTTGTGCTGCTCATCCTCACAGATGGTGTCATCACAGACATGGACCAGACTCGTGTTGCCATTGTGGAGGCCTCCCGTCTGCCAATGTCTATCATTATAGTGGGCGTTGGTGCAGCAGATTTTAGCGCCATGGAGTTCCTGGATAGTGACGACAAACTGCTGTATACGCCCACCGGGGAAGCCGCCGTCAGAGACATYGTGCAGTTTGTGCCTTTCAGACAGTTTTACGTAAGCCATCAGCTGAAATGTCTTGAGTTAGCGCTGACTGATTTGAATATAAACAAGCTTTTTTTATTTTTTATTTTACTGGTCAGGACAAACTGATTCGTTCTCATTGCTGTCACATTTTCCCTACAGGGTAACAGTGTGGCCCTTGCTCAGAGCGTCCTGGCAGAGCTTCCTGATCAAGTGGCATCTTTCTTCAATGCTTACAAGCTAAAACCTCCCAATCTTGCATGTGTGCCGGAGCCTTCCCAATAAAATGTGTTAATTTGTGCCTCCTTCAGACCAGTCTGTAAACTGAGCTCTGCTGCTCTGAAACTCCAGAGCATATGGYTTAAAAGTCAAACAAAGGTTTAAAAAAAATGTGTATTTTGCATATTTTGTATTCATACAATGTTTTATTTAAAAATGTGCCTCAAATTATTCACAACTGTAATGAAAAAATATTTAAAAATACGATTTTCCACCTGCTAAATGGGGCCAGAGAGACTCTTCAACCGGACCAGAGAGACCCTTTATTTAAAATCGACATCAAGCTTTCATTTAAGTTGCGTAATGAAAATGTTTAGAAGTTAAAGATAAAACTAGGCTTTTTCTTCATATTATGTTTTTCTTTCAGTGCTAGGAAGCATCTTGTTTTAATAAGCTTTCTGCCCCTGTTGGACCACTGTGACATTTATATGAATGCACCTGTCCTACACATGCCTACACAGTTTGGATGCTGTGTATCACAGTTCATTAAGGTTCATAACAGGATGTAAAACTTTCACTCATCACTGCACATCATTAACAATTCGTAGGCTCATGCACTAGTACATTTTATCTATAAAACTATTTTGGRATTGTTCCCACCTTACTTGTCCTCATACCTTTCACTTAGACAGTCCGGTGACAGGCTACGCTCTCAGGACTCGCTCTCCTTCAGTGTTTCGTTAGTACGGTCAGAACTTAGGGAAAAAAAGTCATTCTGCTCCGTCAACGTGGAACGCTCTACAGCAGGATATGAAGTTACGTACTTTGATTTCCTTGGGACAATTCAAATTTCTTCTAAGACAAAACGTGAAATCTTATGAAATGTGCTCTTGTTTTTAGCTCGTTTTATTAGCTTATTTATTTGAGTCAATTGGATTTTTTTTTTGTTATTGTGTGCGTGTGTATCTTGTGTGTTTGTAAATTTTGCTTTATAACAGGTCTCTCTTGGAGATGAGATTCTGGATCTCAATGAGACTACCTGTATGAATAAAGGTAAAAAAAAAAACCATACCAAAGAGTCTTTCTGGTTTCTGACCGAACATAACCAGGCTGAAGACGGTGMCAGAGAGACTCTCAGGTCAACCGAACAAATCATAAAAAACAAACACTTTTTGTTTCATCTTTGTTGGTTTATATTTTAACTTCTATTAAAGTTACATAGTGGTTCCTCCATTTTGTGATTAAGATTATACATATAATAAGGTATCGGCATAGGCGTAATTTGCAGGGGGGTTATGACCCCCACAATAATTTGAGCCAGTCAATATAACCCCCCCCCAATAAAATGGCATCATTTGCTCAAAACACAATAGAAATTAACTGGTTAAGTAGACAGATGCAACTCTCTTGTTGTCTTTAGGTAACTTTGACTTGATTTAAAAATGTACAATGTCATGTTTTCAAGCATTACCTCCCCCACCACCCCACCCCCACAATGGTAGACTTAAAGTTACTCCCTTGGGTATCAGTCAAATCAGATATTGATCAGATGCTGCTGCTGACTGATCCATAATGTGATGTAAATGTAACATTTTCTACATATAGGTAAAATTAATCACTGCAATGAAAAAACTCAGTTTTTGTCACTTTTACTGTTGATTGCATCGACTCTGTTACATACAGAAGGGAAGCTTCACCGAAGTGAAACATAAATCTGTGGATCTGTGTTTGATTACTCTGGATGGCTTTCTCAAGGACCAGGATGTGACACACAAAAATTTGAATTTTGAAATTGAAATTGAACTATGGAACTGAAAGTGAAAGTAGTCAAACTGAAATATTTTAATAGAACAAAATACAGTTTCTAAGCAAATTAATTCAAATTCAAAACTTTAAATTCAGTTTCAATTTAATGAAATT
>NW_013952471.1:1216441-1217440 GCF_001266775.1 Austrofundulus limnaeus
GTTACGCCCTTGGGTATCGGTCAAATCAGATATTGATCAGATGCTGCTGCTGACTGATCCATGATGTGATGTAAATGTAACATTTTCTACATATAGGTAAAATTAATCACTGCAATAAAATAACTCAGTTTTTGTCACTTTTACTGTTAATTGCATCGACTCTGTTACATTACAGAAGGGAAGCTTCACCGAAGTGAAACATAAATCTGTGGATCTGTGTTTGATTACTCTGGCTGGCTTTCTCAAGGACCAGGATGTGCGACACAAAAATCTGAATTTTGAAACTGAACTATGGAACTGAAAGTGAAAGTAGTCAAACTGAAATTTTAATAGAACAAAATACAGTTTCTAAGCAAATTAATTCAAAGTCAAAACTTTAAATTCAATTTCAATTTAGTGAAATTTATTTTCAAACCAATGAATTCAATTTGAAATTATGCACGTTCAGATTCAATCTGAGCAATTCAAATTCAATTCCTGCTGGCACAAGTTTTATCCCATARACACAGCCCAGAGGAGGAGCTGATCCCAAAAGGTAGTTCTAGGCCCAATCAGTCGTTTTTGCTCCCCTGGGGCCTCGTGCATAAAGGATTGCGCAGCTTTCACACTAAAAGTTGTTGTACGGACAAATTTAGAAAAGTGCTCCACACCAAAAATTCAGATGTATAAAACCGTGCGCACGCAGGTTCCTGCGCACCTTTCCTTTATACATCCCAACAAACATGGAACTTAGCGCACGTGAGACACCTCCCCTGACACACCTCCATTTAAATATGTTAAATAGATGTAAATGTGTCCAGTGTGTGAGAATCTCTTCAGATTGTCCTCTCTGTGGGATCAGAAATGATTTTTAGATGCAGGAAAATTATACATTAAATGGAGAATGAGTGAGAAAACTCTCTAAATAAGTAGTGGGGTGTAAAAATGAGTTTGCCACTTGCTAAGGTGTGTGTGTGTGTGTGTGTGTGTGTGTGTGTGTGTGTGTGTGTGTGTGTGTGT
>NW_013952471.1:1218038-1222272 GCF_001266775.1 Austrofundulus limnaeus
GTCAAAACTGGACACAAAAGACTACCTGACCAAGCGTCAATATGGTGACGCGGGGAGAGTGAGAATGCGTTGGACTCGCAGAGCTGCGAGTTTCTGCCGCKGTGTGGGACTGGGAACAGCTGCGATCCAACTTKACGCAGCAACAAATCTATTGTCTGCRTCTTGTGGAGCTGAGGAATCATCACAGCTGAGCTGTTCTGAATTAATCTGCTGAGTTGACAAWWTWTTTTTCTCAGTTAGAATTAAAATGTTTCTTAGACAATTCACACATTTTATTCTCCTGTGCTCTCTGCAGGCCTGCGCTCTATGCTTCCAACTACGTGACAACAATRTAAAAAGTTTACAGTTTACAGACTGGACTGAGGTTCTTTGACCATTTTTAGGCTGATCTATTTTCTTGTCTGAGGTTAAATGATCTTCAGTCCCGGGGTTCAGTTTCATGATCGTTGGAGTTTAAACAATAAAATCTCAAACTAAAATAAAAACCTAACACTGTTCAGACGCTCCTTACATCCAGAAAACACAACAGAGTCATATTTCTGTGGATTCAGGTCAGATTCATGACTTTGTGGGTTAAAACTGTCGACTGAAAAACTTTGCGTGGCTGCCGCACATTCTCACGGCAACGTTGGTTTTAATACATCCCAACGTGGGCGTAGAACCTGGCGCACGCAAAWTTTTTTATGCATAAGCACCATTTATACATGAGGCCCCTGGTCTGCAGAGTACTTGTGCCTGGCTGACTCAGGACACTACAGGACTTCTCAAACATGCATGAAAGTAAGACTCTGGACATGTTTTTGAAGAAAGGATAACATTATGATACAAAGATGGATGGATGGATGGATGGATGGATGGATGGATGGATGGATGGATGGATGGATAGATAGATTATTTATTTTAAATAAATAAACAAATAAACAAATAAATAAAGTTGATTTTACATGATATTGCCCCTTTAAAAGAACCCCCCCACTCAAAATCCTGGCTACGCCCATGTAAGGGTCCTAATAAGCATAGAAATACAAACGTGTGTGTGTGTGCGTCTTAAAGGGAYATGTCACATGGACCACACCAACATCACCGGATGATCCTGGTTGTCGACCCCTCGTTAATCCCCTTCTGACCGTCTCTCAGTCTGCTCTCACCCGTGGTTTGTTCAGCCTGGTCCTGGCGGGGTTTGGGAGTGTGTCCGGCAGCGGAAGGATGAAAGCTCTGTCCTGATTAAAAGCCAGGAGCACCGGCTTCTCCTCTCTTCCGTAGAGCGGTGGAGACTCTCCGCTGTCGCCCCGGCGGAGCTATGTGGAGCCCGGCGGCCAGTGTAGCCACAGTGCTGTGGTTATTTGTGGAGGTGAGCGAGCTGTTTGTCTTCGTGTTTTCAAAGGTTAGGTCAGAAAACGCGGTTCTGGTTCCGTTCTGCAGCTCTGCTAGCAGCAGGATGATGGAGCTCTGAGTGTTAGAACGCTGCTCGCCAAACTCAATWCAAAATCGCCACAAAACGACATTTTCTCTTCTCCCACTCAAGTCGCGCTGACATCGATTACAAAAATACCAAACCTACTGAAAACTATGACACGGCCTGTCAACATCGGCGCGCAGGTCACCAACCAAAATCCAACATAAAATGAAAGAAAGCTCAACATTTAGACTGGCCGACACTGCGCCCTTTTTTTTTTWTATATCTGCGGATTAAAAAGCAAAACATCCGGCAACAGAACAAAGGAGCCCTTCCTGCTGGGAGGAGGTCCAGACTCCCAGCAGGAGCAGAGAGGACATGGGCACACATTTATGATGTCTGATGAGTTTGTGCAGAGAAAAGGTGGATGATGAGGTCACCTTTTGTCTTTGAGATACATCCCAAAGCCTCTCCAGTAGATCACTGGGCCTGTAGGACACACACACACACACACACACACACACACACACACACACACACACACACACACACACACACACACACACACACACACACACACACACACACACACACACACACACACACACCATGATGCTTTGGGCCGTGTCTGTTAGCAAAATATCTCATGAACCACTGGACATATATATTTTTAAAACTTATAAGTAATAATAATTTGATTTACTTCTAAATCAGATTGAATTTTGGAGCCAACCGGATTTTAGATGGATGCCAGCTCACCATAGAAAACACAAAAAGTGTCTATAATTCAGACAGTTTTGCAGATTTGGAGCTTAAATTTGGTGAGGTTGTGAGTCTAAACGTACTCTGGAGCAAATGGTGCTTYCACGTGTCAGAAAGCTTGGTCTAAGATCATGGGTCCTCCAACAGGGTAATATCTAAAAACAAAACATCTGACAGCTCTAGTGTTGCAGTTTTAAGTTATTTCAGTGAGACGTGGGGTTTTTCTTTCTTTAACGAAAGGGGACGAACATTTGTCCACAATGTGTCTTTTAAGCTGAGGATTACTGTTTTTTTTTTAATTATTATTTTTCCAGCACTAGTATTTGTTTTGTTTTTAGTCAAACTAAGGTTTTGTTTATTGTAGTGGAAAAAGAAATCTTCACAGAGAGATCAGGTAAAAGTATTCACAAACTTATTGAGCATTGCAAACCTGGCTCTGCTCAAAGTTTCAGCTGCTCTGCTGAGCAGAAAGAAAACAATCCTTTTATACAGCCTCACGTTATCAGACACAAAACAACCCCAACACTGCAGGCGTAAGACCTCGAACAGCATCAGACARTCGTCGTCATAAAACGATAAACATTTTTTAGGGTAAGGTCAGAATGTTCTTTTGTGACTCGCCCAACATTAAAGTAGATATTAATGATGAAGTTCTTTTCCTCATCATCTCAGTTTCATGACCGTAACACCCTGACCTGTTCTCTCTCTCAGTGTGTCGAGGCCAAGAAGTACTGCTGGTACTTTGAGGGTGGATATCCCATCTACTTCATGTAAGTTTCACCACTTCGCCGTTTGTGTTTTTGTCATTCCGGTCCTGATTAATGGGGTGTGATAACGCTGCGCTGGGCTCATTGTGTGTCCGTGTTGCAGCTGCAGCTCTGTGAGCTCGCTGACCCGCTGCCGATTGGTTTCTGTGTTTCAGATGTCGCTCGTACGAGGACTGCTGTGGGACTCGCTGCTGTGTCCGAGCCCTGTCCATCCAGAGACTGTGGTATTTCTGGTGAGCCACGTGTGTTCGGTCCCTACAAGGCTGGGAGCTAAACAAAGAATCTGTGCTGGACTCGGTGTCATGTTTGGGTTTTGGTTTAGTCGCACAGATCTAGTACCACACCACTAGGACAGCCTCTAATTCATATTATTATGAAAATATCATAATAAACTATTTTTCTTTAGTTAATTTTATTTTTAACAGTCAATTTTGGCTATTTACAGTGTACCACGAGAGAAACTGTTAAAAGACTTTCAAATTAAAGTACAAAATAGAGATTTATATTTCAAATTCAAGAGCTTTGATTATGCGTGTATTCAAAAGTAAAAAAGCCTAAATTTTCAGCTTGTTGTGAAGATATTGCTTGCAGAAACTGCTGCAAACTTCTTTTATTTTTTACAAGTATTCAGTGACGTGTGTTTGTCTGCAGACAGAGGAGATAAACAGCAGAATGTGTTGCCAGCTTAATCTACTAGATTTTAGGTCATCAAGATGGATCTTTTTTTCTGCTACAACAACCAAAATGACAAGCCTCATTTTTAAATAATTTGACCTAAAATATAGTTGATTTTGAACATCAGAGGGAAAACTGAGGGAAGCCACAACTTGACGCAACATCACTAAGACGTTCATCAGATTCTGGTTTTAAAGCTTCCTCCATTTTCTTAATCAGTATTCTGTGTGAAATGTAGCAGCCAGACAGCTGTCCAGCATTTAGCAGCTCAACTGTGTGTGTGTGTGTGTGTGTGTGTGTGTGTGTGTGTGTGTGTGTGTTAGAAATGAGGTCCAGGACTCTTTGAAGGGAGCCAGTTCTTGTGGATCTGTTCGTTTTAAAGAGACGTTCCGTTTTGAAAGCAGCGCCATCTGTAACAGAGTTGTACAGCAACAAAATATAAATACTTTCTTACTGTACTTAAGTACTTTTGTTTATCTGTACTTTACTGAAGTAAATATTTTCCAGCCAACTCTGTACATTTTCACACAATTATCAGAACTTTCTACTCACATTTTTAAAAAGGGTAAGAAGTAGAAAGTGGTTCCTTCTATTTTATTTTAGTTTTTTATTCAAAAAAATAAAACCATACCCA
>NW_013952471.1:1222883-1229541 GCF_001266775.1 Austrofundulus limnaeus
ATCTAAAATTTAGTTTTGATACTTACATAGAGTAAATGACAAATACTTTAAGGCTTTTACTCAAGTAATATTCTTAGAGAAGACTAACTTACATCAAAGTAATTTTAAGGTAAAATACTTGTGCTTTTACTGAAGTATCGCTTTGAGGTACTTTTTACAACACTGATCTATAAACGTGATGCAGCTGTGAGGGCTGGACACAATATGGTGGGAAATGATTGGTCTCGTTTACAAAAGTCATCATTTTATAGTTTTAATAAACAGAACCTTCGTCTGCTTTAAGATTTATATATATATTAAACTCAGGCTGGTATCAGCGTTACTGATCCAATACTGATGTTTTAATTTTAGTATTTTGAGCAACGAATTTGACCGTTGAAGACCGGAAGGTGAAGTGTGTGCTGTAAACTTTGGCGTCAGGACAGTGCAGACAGATCTCCAACAACTGAAAGGTTTCCTCACAGACAGCGAGAGCCGGCGCTCTGTGGAGCTGAAGCATCTTTCACAGTTTGAATTCAGAGYGGTGACRGAAAGCTGGTGTTTGCGTGACTGAAGCGGTCCTGATGAGAGTGGGAGGTGTAACCCGGCGCTGTGTTTGGGTCTTAGGGTGCTGCTCATGATGGCGGTGCTGTTCTGCTGCGGCGCTGGCTTCTTCATCCGCAGGAGGATGTACCCGTACCCTCTGAGAGACGAGCCGGCCTTTAACGTCTCCTTCACCAGACACACCATCACCACACCAGGTAACTCTGTCCTCACAGCTACCTGCTGAAAACTGCTTCTAACTAAAGCCTGGTGTTTTAACATTTCCTTTAAAAAATACATTCCACCTGCCGACTGTCATGCCAGAGTTTGAGACATAGATTTTATTGAGATTTAACAGAGCTGTGGGTGTTTTAGTTAATTTTTTAAAAAAAGTTGTTGTCAGGATGGACTCTCAGCTTCTACCACTTCAAAGCTCCAAGTAAGGGTGGAGTGGGTAATCGGGAGAATCGGGACGATTCCCGCTGGGCCGCATCATTAATGGGCCGGTCTGCACGGGTTAGGAGAAGTGGCCGGGTCAAACTGCTCATTATTGAGTAAAAATTAACAGGAAGAGACCAGCTGGGGCTGAAAACGTCAGGTTAAAGAAAAGAAAGGCACAACTGGAGGAAGGGTGGCGGGCCGCCAGGTTAAACCTCGTTCATTTTCTCAGAGCTGACGTCGCCCGTGTGCTAAAAATAACACTCAAAATCGTGAAGCTAAAAGCTATGATAACGCCTCTCAGCGTGCATTCATCTGTAAAACTCCCTAGAGTTCAACAATACTTAAAAAAGCAAGAGATGCTGTTACAGCCGCAGCTCGCGGTGCCCTCAGTTTGGACCAAGTTTTGAATTTTTGCCCTCCTGTGTAGCTGAGTTTGACACTCCTGCTGTAGATTCTTGTATAAGTTGTTATAGCTTTTTGTTTACTCAAATGTTAAACTGTTCAATTGGACCTTTGTTTACATAAACATACAGTTATGTGTTTTTAAATAATTATTCCTCATTATTTATAATTATTTACCACATTGCAAAACAAAAATATTACTTGCCAGTGTTACATCTTTGCCTAATTTTTTATATGCAAAAAATTGGGCCGGTCTTGGTTATTAAACTGGGCTGAAAAGTTTTCGCACTCTGACCCTGGCTCCAAATCTGTAAAGTTGACTGAGTTGCAGCAATGTTTGCGTTTGCTACGATTGATAAGCAGCAGCCATCTGGAACTGGATTACCTCCAGAAGTTCATCAGTTATATTTCTAATAATTACCTGGAGCTTCACTCAAATCTGTCCAGTGGTTCATCAGGTATTTTATAGTTTACTGTAGTTTGACACTTAAATCATTGTTTAAAACTTAATTTTTAAATGATCTTGTATGTTTTTTATCTGCTTTGTTTTTAGACTTTGTTCTATTTTAATTTGATTCAATGTAAATTTTTGTAAAAAAAGGTTTCTTTCTAAAGTTTAACTGACTATAAACCATTTTTCAGAGGTGAGTTAGAAATCTTTGAACAAACCCTAACAGTCTCTTCTTCCTGTCACGGTTGCAGTTTCCCAGCAGCCGGGGAGTCTGCAGACCTCATACGGGATGACAGGAGGCGACCCCGGGGTCATGGTGGCGCACCCTGGCTCCGCCCACATGATGATGGGCTCCTATCCACCACCTCCGTCCTACTGCAACCACCCGCCGCCGCCGTACGAACAGATATTTCAGAACAGCGAGAAGAAGTAACGTCCTGCAGGAAACCAAGGAGGTGGGAGGGAGTTGACGAAGGAGTGCCTGTTGGTTATTTATAAAAATAAAACTGTGGATGTAAGAAGCGATGCATTACTGTAACAGAGACGTGACTCACACACACAAGAGGGTCTGACGTGGGCCGGTTAATGAGCCGTCAGGTGTCTGCAGGTCAACGGGAGCAGCTGGTAATAAGGTAATAAGCACAAAGACATTCTAAAGGACCCATGCATCTGCAGGTGCTCATTAAAGCACCGATGACTCAGAGGATCTGCAGCATTTGTTTTCAACATGTGATCGATGATTATTGTTCTTACACAGCGTAGCACAGCACTGACTGGTGTCCCAGAAGGATTCTTTATTTTTTGAGGTGGGGGTCGACAGCTTGTACTGTAAAGAAGCTCTGTGGAAAAGTGCTGGACAGTTAATATCTTACCTGATGTAAATAGTTCCTTCACCACCCTAGTTTAGAGAAATAAAGGTTCATTCTGACACCGAAGTAGATCGTGAACTATCGACTCTGCTAATTTCACAAAGCAAAGCCTTTGATTTCAATTTGTTTGCAACATGCAACCTGAAACTAATTGTGGTGTTGCACGGTATGCGCCAAGTCTTCTGTGATTGGTTAGACCTTTGTGGGCATGTTTATGCAAAGAAGCTGGTAAATTACGGCCATCTTTACWATAGTTTCAGCAAAACTTAAAGATAGTCAATGGAAAGAGACAGCACAGAGACACAGGTGGCTCTATGAAAGGACTGCACTGCATAGGGGCATGTTCCCACAGTCTGCCTGCATAGTTTAGTGTTTTACTGCATAAACTACGTATTTTATTCTTTACATGAATATGGATTTTTCTTTTATCATAAAGTGTAAAAATAATAAATGTTCACCATATAATTTGTTTCATAATGTAATCCTGACTGGCCAAAAAAAATCCCCCCTTCAATGAACTGAAAGCGGCCCCCGGGCCACCAGTTGATAACCACAGTTGTAGCATGTATTGTGGCTCTGGACATGTTTAGTGAGCTAAAGGGAGAAAATGTCTCTTTAGATTGTAAAGGTTGCAGACCCCTGCACTAACTCTTACATCTTGTGAAATTCAACCACAGCTTAACTTCTCGTACAATTAAAGATGGACACAGTTACYGTGGCAAATAAAAAAAATGATTCAAATATAACCTACTTTGCAAACATTGAGCTAAATTTTGGTTTGGTAATAAGTGATTGTGTTCCGCACGTACTTTGCTAACTACTACGYCCACAAAGTTTCAAGCACCTTAAAAATTACTTCAGGAACTTTGAGTCAAATTATTTGTGTTGAGTCAGCTGTTTTCAGGTTCTTCGGTGCCACTACATTCTGTAGAACTGGACTCAGGTCCTCCCGTTCAGACCTAGCACCAACATTCACCTTTGGTAATTCAACTACAAGTGGTTTAGTATTTAAATACGTATATACGAGGGAGAAAATAACCAGAACAGGAGCTGAATTCATCTTTATTTGCAACGGCATCAAACCTCACATGAACATTGTCACCTTGTAAACAAAAACAAAGTCGTTTGGCAAAAACAATAAAAACTTTCCCGCWCAGGACGTCACAGAGGAAGAACAGACACAAGTTCACACTGAAAACGAGTCGGAGACGTGACGAGAGCTGGAACACGTCCGGAGTGATCAGAGGACACATCAGGAACATCTTCATGCAGCGACGTTCGTCAGGAAAGTCTCTGTGAGAGAACCAGGCACCTCAGGAGCATTCTGGTGCTGTCGGGATCCTCAACAGGGACCGGATCGTTGGGACTCCAACAGAAAACAACTCATCCTGACCAYAGAAACGTGTACCGAGGAGAGTTTAATTCTGACAGGACTGTCACAGCGTTTATAGCCAACAGTGGGCTGAAGGACAACAGTGACAGGTTGGACATAAATTTATTGTTAGGTCTGCAGAAAAAGAAGGGGGCTCCTTTAACACTGTTGCCATGGAAAAGGGGTGGGTCCACACAGAAAACTGTCAGCAGGAATAAATTAAAGAGGACCAAAKATTCTCCTTCAACATGACAAACACACGAAGAGCTGAAAGACTTGAACACAGGAGGAAACTGCACAGAAACACCAACAGGAAGCATGCAGAGGCATCCACACACACAAACACACACACCTATGTCTCTCTATCCTTATGGGGACTTTCCATTGACTTCCATTCACTTTTTTGGAAATTTTATTGCCCAACCCTGACCATTTACCCTAAAATTAACCTCACAGGTACCAACCTGACACTAAACCTAACCTAAACCTTGTTCCTAACTCCCCCGCTCATAATTTGCATTTGGAACCGATGCATTTCGGTCCCCACGAGGCTGCTTTTTTGGGAAAATTTTCCCCATGTTGTAGGAAAAACCCATCCACACATACACACGTTTGTTCTTCTATCCTCACTGGGACTTTGAACTGACTTTCATTCATTTACTGGTCATTTCTACAGCCTAACCCTGACCCCTTACCCTAAACCTAACCTAAACTCAATTCACACCTTAATCTTAAACCTAAGCCCTGACCCACTAACAGTATTTCCCTCAATGGGGACCGGGCTTTTGTCCCCCTTAGGGACAGTGGGTCCTCACCAGGCTGTGTGTACCGAGATAATGGTCAAATATAGTCCCCACCAGGTAGTAAACACACACACACACACACAGTTAACGCTGCTCGGTCTTGGTCCTGTTCAACATCCTGCTGGTTTTAACAACATTCAGTCAGACCAAAGCTGACAGATCAAATAAATACAGTCCAGAACCCCCAGCTCACAAGTTGTCCTCTTYGTCTGCCTCATCATCCTCAGCCCCATCACTGGCAGGTCAAAGCTCAAAGGCAGGGAAGCAGGAAGCTTCAGGCTGTTCCATTTCTGACAGGTAGTGAATGGTGCCCGCCATCCCTGAGAGGAAAGAAACGTGTCCCCATTAACACAACGCTGCTGCTGCTGGTCACCAACACACTGAACACGTGTCTGAACAGCTAATAAATCACTGTTTGTGAAGAATTAATCATCCTGTCTGTGTGGTTGTTTGAGTTGAGCAGAAGATGAACGCCTTCATGTTCTGCCACAGACATCTCAAGCCTGAAGGTTTCATTCTATTTTAGATCCCGAAGAAGAAAATTGACAATTTATAAATGTATATATTGAAGATTTAGCAAATGTTTCATGAGCACAACCCACACACTCAGCTCTACTGCTCATTCCACAAAAGCATGATCCTTACAAATGTGGCACCATTTAAAAAGGGAACTTAACAGACTTTCTAACAAGAAATAATCTACGAAACACTAATTTCCTCATTGCTGTGCTAATTAGATATCTATATAAGAAAAGGATTTGTGAGACATACGCACAGGAATTAAACTTTTTTTTTGTCTCTTTTTGTACTTTCTTCGTCAAAAGACCTGATCTGGAGCTGGGCCAGTAAATTATTGTTGAGGAATTTCTGTGGTTACTGACCGGCAGGCTGCCCTGGTGCTCCATGTGGAGCAGAGAAGTGTGGAGAGCATCAGTAAAATTATATTCATTTTTTTAAATCCTGGTTTTATGTAAAAACTGAAATAAAACCTTTTGTTCCTCCTAACTGAGTCATAACTTCATCAAATATTAATGTGTGGAGCAGTCAGAGCCGTCTGTTGATAAAGCCCTGAGACGAGTGTAGATGAAGGTCTGGTACCTTCAAACAGAGAGTACGGTCTGTCAGGGATGCGACAACCGTGAGCCCCGTAGTCCAAACACCACTCGGCAAACTAGACAGTAAAAAGAAGAAATTCTTAGATTAACCATCAAAGCTTCCGTTACTGCTCTTTTATTTGGACCCTTGAGTGTATTTTCTGCTAACTAAACGTTTGTCCTACCTTGCATGCTCGATACAGGTGCTTCTTCTCCTGGGTGAGCTTGTAAAGAGATAAAAAGGCGTAGCCGTTGCCGGCGGTGCCGTGGCAGATACCGTAGCCTTTTCTGAGCAGGCCTCGCTGCCAGATGACCTCAGCACATTCTGCAGCCTCCTTCAGATACTTGTCCTCTTTGAAAACCTACCAGAGCACCAGGTTTATTGTAGTTAACTAAAACTAACTAAATAACAAAAACTGAAACTGAAAAAGACATTTTAGTCAACTGAAATAAATAAAAACTGTAATAAAAAGAAAAAAAAACGATAACTAATAAAAACTGTATAGCCTTTTTTTTTCCAAACTTACTAAAACTAAATGAAATTATAGAAAGAATGGGCCTCACGCAAGAACATGTTCGTATTCTTATCCTAAATTTCTCTTACTTTTATTCGTACGAACATGTCACGTCAGATTCAACAAACTCTTCTATCTTCAGGAAAAGTGTGTAAATGAGCTGCGTAAATTACACCTGTTCTATCCAGC
>NW_013952471.1:1229699-1231675 GCF_001266775.1 Austrofundulus limnaeus
CTCCTAAATCACTCGTACGCACAACTTAAGAACAAATCTATGCGTACGAACGGTTCTTGCATGAGGCCCAATATCCTTAGTTTTAGTGTTTGTCAATTTATTTTGAGCCATGTGGATCTCTTTATTTTTTTTAAATTGAGTAGTTTCACATTAGCTGTGGTCTGTAACACTTGTTTACAGTCTGCTRCTGCTCAGCATCACCTGCCAAATSATGACAACAAAAGTTGGGAGAAAGCGTTCACTTTGGGTTTTCTTTGACTATGACTGCGAGAAAAATCAAAACAAGTGTCTTGTAGTGGGAACAGGTGATAAAATAGGTGGAATACCTCTCAMGGGAAAACCCGCATGAATCAAACTCGCACAGACAGCAAAACTGAGTTACGCAATTATTTTGGGAAGGTGTCACTATAATGGACTGCTTTAACTAGTGACCAAATAGCTGTTGGTTAGTTAACTCACAGGAACATCACAAGCTTGATGATGCGTAGGCAAAAATATATAAGAAACTAATACTAGAACTAATAAAAACTAAACTAAAACTAAGCATTAAAAAATGCAATAATAACTAATAAAAACTAGCAAATCCACTGTAAAAACGAATTAAAACTAACTGAATTAAAAGAAAAAAGTCACAGCGAAATAAAACCAAACTATAATGAAAAATCCAAAACTATTATAACCTTGCAGTGCACACCCAGAGAGGCAGAGGAGCCGTTAGCGCTATGACCGGGGTTCAAACTGCATCTGTGGCTTCAGAGCTAAAACCAAAAGGTGTGTCGGAGTTTAGAAGACCAGCCTCACCTTATGAGCCTGGAGGAGCAGGTGGATGACACCAGCCGCTCCGTGGCACCAGTGAACGAGCCGATCGCTCTCGTTGCTCAGCGAGGATGGGAAGTTCCCTGACCGAAACTTCTTACTGCGGACGTAGTCGACGCAGGGTCGRACCGCCTCTGACAGCAGGTCTGGAGGAACCCTCGCTTCAGGCTGAGGAGACACAAACAWAAAAGCTTGGCTCAAGCCAGACTCAGCAAAACCCAATCACCGAATTACTGAAATGAGCTAAAMGGATGCTAACGCTAACAGTAGCGAGGCTTGCATCCTGTCTTGTTATCGGTGGCTCCCATCTCCTGCTTTGACCCAGCTAAAGATGAGGACAGAACAAAACGACCATCAGCGTTTAGATCCTTCTCACCTGCATTAACATGTAATAGATGCCAGCCAGGCCGTGGGCGGCTCCGATGTACTGCTTCTTGTGCCATTCATAGAGAAGAGGGCAGCGATCTGTCTTCTTCTGCTCTGCTGACAGGCTCCTCCCAGACTCCACTATGGCCRTCACCACCTGAGGTTCAGAGAGCTGGACCAGGTCAGCTTCAGGAACTTGTATAAATCAGTTGTCCTACTTTATCAAAGCAACCATATTCTGTCACTCAGAACGGTCTCATCCCTGAGATGTTCTGCTAAACCTTTACTTGACCTTCAAATCGACTGAAAACAACAAGCTGGCTTTCCTGTTCCAGGACAAAAGCTCTTTGAAAGACAAGCGTTCAAGAATCAAAGAGATGCTTTCAAATTAAACTGCTACAGCGTTTTAGTCTGAGCTCATCTGTGAAAGCTTTTATGCCTCTGAAGTTTCAGTCTGAAAGACATGTAGCCCTACTCTCAACATAGAAAAGAAACAGTTTCAAACCCTCAGTGATGTCAAAAGAAGGTAAAAAACAGAATTTGAGAACAGACTTACAAATAACTAAATCTCGTGCCTCAATTTGGAGAGAAAAACCTTTCGTCCCCTCTTTGATCAACAGGACTAAAACAAATTTAACATCAAAAGACTCGAAGTTTACACTTCTTTTTTTCTCTCTTGATTTTTGTGTCAACTTAAGGAAATATTGACTAATTTCTGTGACACTTTTGTATCTAAAGTGATGCAGATCAGCTCTTTTATCTACTAATTCATGAATTATATATCATTCATTAAT
>NW_013952471.1:1232139-1233546 GCF_001266775.1 Austrofundulus limnaeus
AGTATATATATACTTATAATCCTTCTTCACATTTAAACCATTAAGTTGGGGTCTATATGTTTTGGTCTGAATTCCTCCTTATTGTAACTCCACAAGCCCCACCCATTTTCTGGGGTGTGTCTCAGATTCACTCGTTTTGAGGCTGTCTCTGAACTGAACAGGTTGAAAGATATGACCTGAACAGAATATAAAAAYATCTTTGCAGCACCAACTTTTCTGCACTCCAAGTAAACAACAAAATGTATTAAACAGCTAAAAAAAGTAGATTTTACACGATATATTCCTTTTATAGAGAGTATTAATGTAAAAGCATGCATCAGCAGAGGGACCTGACCTTTGTAATTGTGGCTTCATCCACAGTATTTCCTCCAATTTCTTTGTTAACGTAGAGTAAAGAATAAAGGTATCCRGCTCGTCCGTACAGCAGCTCATCTGGCATGTCAGACTCTGGACTGAGCACGGAGCGCTGCAGCTGGAGAAGCCTGACGGACAAACACAGCTCAGGTTACTGGACTGAAGGAAGATCTTACATAACTGCTACATTTCAATAAAAAGATATTTTAAATAATTCTAAGAAGATATCTAACAGAGAAGCTATGTGCGTGTAGAGACGCAGATAAAAGAAGGGCGACACTTTTCCTGTTCTCAACACACCTCCAGGAGTAGTGGAGCTTCTGCTCACTCACCTGGACAAACAATCCTTGCTGTCTGCAGAGTTGTTCAGCTTGTGGTGGACCACAGCGCCCACAGCCAGGGGTCCTGCATCACCACACAGAAAGGTCACTTTACGGCCATTCAGGATTCTCATGGCCCTCTTCACGTAGTCCAGCGCCCTCTGCAGGTGGGAGGCTTCGTGAGAGACTGTGTGTAGCTGAAGGTACAGCAAGGCGATCCCTGCAGTGACAGGAGTGGAAACACAGGACACACCTGAGTAAAGACTGCTGTCATTAAACCACTGATTGATTGATTGATTGATTGATTTTTTCTGCCTGATTTAGTTTTACCTGGCCTGAAATGTTGAGGACTCTTATTTTGTTTCATTTAATGAACTTGATTTTTCCGAATCTTTTTACTCTTTTATTGGTTATGTGCAGGTGCTTGTATTTGTGCTTAATAGTTGATTTAACACTTAAAGGGATCCATGATTAGTTGTAACATTAGACTTTATTTGATAAACATTTATTTTAACTGTAAAATAAAGACTGTAAAAATACTGTGTGCTGTTTGTTTTTGTAAATTTTTCAAAATATATTTCAACGGAGCCATTTTATTTACACGCAAAGCATTCTGGGTAAATGATGACGTGGACAGGTCATTGGTGTGAGCGAGCTATATCCACCCTGAAGGTTAATCCTGGACAATATCTGATGATCGACTCTTTTAAATGAAACCAGAGAGCGTTGACAG
>NW_013952471.1:1235405-1236846 GCF_001266775.1 Austrofundulus limnaeus
CTGTCAACGCTCTCTGGTTTCATTTAAAAGAGTCGATCATCAGATATTGTCCAGGATTAACCTTCAGGGTGGATATAGCTCGCTAGCAGCCTCGCACCGATGACCTATCCATGTCATCATTTACCCAGAATGCTTTGTGTGTAAATAAAATGGCTCCGTCCGTGTTAAAATGTTTTTAAAAAATTTACAAAACTAAGCAGCCCACATATTTTTACAGTCTTTATTTTACAGTTAAAATAAATGTTTATCAAATAAAGTCTAATGTTAAAACTAATTGGGGATCCCTTTAAAAATGGATGAAGTCACTTTTACAGCTCTTGGAGACGGACCTGTCCAGCCGGTGTAGGTGGAGAAGTCATGGGGGTCAGCAGTCTTCAGGCCCTCCTCCATCTGCAGGACGAGATCCTTCATCTTACTCTGAACCTTCCTCTGGAAGGAAGCGCTAACCTGAAGGAGGAAAACAAGTGTTTTTAAAGTCCAGAGTCTTTTAACAGAAACAAATGATKCAGTTTTGTCTCTTCATTAAGTTATTGTTACAGTAAGCGATGGCAAGGAGTCTGTGTGTAAGTTTGACAAAACAACTAGAATAACTGGATTTTGTTTTTCTGGTAAATGTTTTGTCTTCTATGCAACATGACGATAACGTCACACTATTCTTGCAAAAAATTAAAGCTACTTAGTGGAAAAAAAGGATAAAATCCTTAACAAAGCTGTTTGCCTTCCTCACACACCTTTCAGTGGACTCGCTGTTCCTCCAACCCCAGTCCACACTGACCGCCCACACAAACTCACAAAAACAGAGGAGCCAAATGGCAATGCTTATAGTTAGTTCAGCTTTGTGGGATAAATTTCAGCAGTTAAAAATGCACATAATTTGTTTTGCAAAGTTGCACATATTTACATGATAAAAACAAATAAATCCCTACCCAATATAGGTGATAGTATAATTCTTTTTATCACTCTGTAAATGAGAATCAGAGCAAATATCCACCCGACAGCAGCTGATTTCCACAAACTTTACAGTTCACACATCTAACTCCACTTTCAAATAAAATGTCGTAAAAAAGCAACATTTTTGTTCGATTCGCCCAGCTCCCAATATATCAGGTAATGAAGGCAACCATGCAGATACATTCTGACTGTTTTCAGTTTTCTGTCTTGATGCTTGAACCGTGTCTTTGGATGTTTGCCCTGTCACAACCTGAATGTTTTGTTTTTGGATCCAGCTGATGGGAACAACCAACATGTTAAAGGAGCACAACTCTCAAATCAAACACTCAGTCATATCCAGATGTATGCAGTTTGAAAACTGATAATACAAGTTACATTCAAACTTTCAATTTAAGTGAATCATGAAATGTTCCTCTTTTTTAAAAAAGGCATTAATTTGACTAAATTCTACAATGTGTTTAATAAAGTCAAAATATTCAGCTTTTACATT
>NW_013952471.1:1236901-1249413 GCF_001266775.1 Austrofundulus limnaeus
TAAAAAAGAGCCTGTTTGAAATAAAATAAATGGTTTCAAAAGTTATGGTGTGATATTTATACCAACTTACCTACTTGTCAGAGTTTGCACTACCTTTTTATTGTCAAACATAATATTTACCCATCAGTTTTTGCATGATAATTGCATTTCATTTTCATTCTGTTTAATATTCAACAAGTTGAACAGATAATCCACCCTAACCCCACTACTTGGTATCGTTATCGGTGAGTACCTAAACTGAAGTACTCGTACTTGTGCTCAGTCTTGAAAAAACTGGTATCGGGACATCCCTATCTATCACTMAGTCAGAAAAAGTGAAACACCCMTCTAAATTCACTGTTGGTGGTTATCAATATTGCACTTATTCATTGGGTAAAATTATTAATATTAATTTTTAATCATGCAGTTGAGGGTCATCATTATTTGGCACGATGACACGTGTTACAACTAAAAATAAATCAATAAACAAATATAAAAGTAAAAAGTACCCCTAAAGTCATTGGCAGTTAGTTTAAAAACAGGATAATGGAAGTAGTTAATGAAGAACCTTTCTCTGAAATAATTATTAAATCAAGTGTTCATTTATGTAGGTAGGTAAAAGTAAGTTTAACAACCTGATAAAACACACCAGAACGCAGGAAATGGCATATATTCTGTTCATATTTTTCTGGGGGACGACCCCCCAACAATGTGTCCCCCCCACTTTTAAACATGTTCCTGGCCACCCCTGTGCGAGTAGTGGTCCCTGTCTGGCCACCCTTAGATAAATGTCTAGCTCCGCCACTGCTTTCATCGTCATTGAGATGAGTGACGTCATAACGCTCAAAGCCAGTGAAGGCTAAGCTAACACTGCTGCGGCTAGCAGGTAGCAGTCCGCTCGTAAAAACAAAACAAACAAGCACCCAAAACCTGCAATTCTCACCTTTCCGTCTGCATCTAAAACATCACTGTAATCTTCGTCTGCTCCGGAGCTCGAACCTTGATCCCAGTCCGGGTACGGGTTCGGAAAGGACCGCTCCTCCATTTCTGCATCTGCAGCTGACAACCTCAGCCTCTTGGATACATTATCTCCCATCACTACGGCGGCCCGGAAGGGAAAAAAACCCTCCACCGCACTGCAGAGAAAAATAAAAATATATTTATGATCTCATGCATAATACGCAAAACTGTAGTTGTCACAGTACAGAGACAAAAACTATGTCAAAATTGCATACCATTTAATATGTGTAAATATATATAAATAAAGGCGCAGAGAGAATGATGCTTCGGACTAATGACAGGTGGAGCCAGAACCGAGCTTACCCAGATAATGATCTGCAGCTTCCTTCTCTCGGTCTGTCTCCCGGTGGTTCCGGTGTGCAGAAAGCAGCAGCTGCAGTCAGCGCGTGCAATCAGCCACGTGCATCTTTTCCCCCTGCTGCTGCTCTGACGGGTCCCGCTGCCTGTCCCAGGCTCAGGGCAGGTCCAGAGACTGCAGAGGATGTCCCCATCCACCGAACCAGTCAGCGTGACGACACCGAAGCCCGTCAGTACCGGCCAGTACCGGGTGGGTGTGAGCAGTGACAGATGGTGCCGCTGACTGGATTATAGAAAACAAACCCACAGCCTCCCCTTATTGGACATAAATCACATCCCCTGCTGCTCTGTTCTGTGGCTTCATCTGAAACTGTTTTCACTTTAAATGTTCTTACAACCGGTGGATTTCCAACACATTGTGTCAGTATCAGAATTATAACTTGTTTTCTGTTTGCTGTTGCTTTGGGGTAATTTGAGGATGAAGAATTAATGTGAGACAAGCTGTGCTGACTAAAACCAAAATACCATAAATATTGGAAGATGTACACAACCAGAAAAAAAGCCTCTCTTTAAACAGGGGTGGGAAGTAACAAAGTAAATTTACTTGAGCCTACAGTTTCTGAGAATTTGTAATATTGGCTACTTGACCAACATTTTTTAGAAAAACTTTTCACTTTTATTCAGTAAAATCATACTTCCTCCTCCACTACATTTTCTCAGGGTTCTGCTTACTGGACCAAAATAGTTTAATTTGTTTGCYGATGACACACTTTTGTATTCTGGTGAAGATATTGGAGAAGATACAAATTCATGAAAACATAAACTTGGTTTCAACTTGAAGTTATTGAATTTGGATAAAACAAACTACATGATTTTGGTATCAAAGAAAACTATTGATGTCCCATTTAGAGTTGATGCTGTGTGAAGTTTTTGGGTGTCGTCGATAAAAAGGAAATCTCACATAAATTGCTGAAGAATGAAATTAGAAAAGTCAGTTGCATTGYTGTATGAAGTTATTGAATGATAAAGCGCTGTATATATTGTATAATGGAAAAAAAATCCACAGTGAATTATTTTATTTTTTGGAAAAAGCATGTAAAACAATTACAAATCCTATATTTGCTTTATAAAAAAGAGCTACAAGAATTATTACTAGAAAACATTATGGACACCAAACCAACCAATAAGTACATTATTTTCCATCCATTATCTTCTGCTTTATCYGAAGTCRGGCCRCGGGGGCAGCAGCTTGAGCAGGGAAGCCCAGACCTGTTTCTCCAGCCAGCTCTTCTGGGAGGACTCCAAGGCGTTCCCAGGCCAGCCGAGAGACATAGTCTCTCCAGTGTGTCCTGGGTCTTCCTCTGGGTTTCCCCCCAGTTGAACATYACCTGAAGCACCTCCCTAGAGAGGCGTCCAGATTCTATGACSCAAGAGCCAGCTTTGGTAGGCCAGGGTCAGAGCGCCAAAGTCCCCGCCTTTGGCTCCTGCCCATGGCATCATGCACCCGAAGGCAAACCAGCACATTAGGGCTGAGCCTGGCCGGGTCCCATGGGTAGAGACCAGGCTACGGGGCGTTTGCCGGCAAGCCCCTCCCTCAGGCCTGGCTCCAGGGTGGAGCCCCTGCAACCCACCCACCCTACATTATTTTATCAGATGAATTTATTGAATTTTTATGATTTAGTTGATTATATCTTACAGTTCATGTATAGGGCTCATAAAAATACAGTACATTACCTTTATACATCTAATCAAGAGTTGCTAWAACTTTAAAGGAATTTAGATTTTTGTAAAACTGCAATTTCGAACCATTTTGAAGGAAAGAAGTGCTTTGATTCAAGGAACACGATTGTGGAATAATCTTGAGATTGTTGCTRAAGTTTGTATATTTAAGAGAATGATAAAGGCTAGTTTGTTGAAGAAATATAATATAAAAAGTGTGACATGAACTTTTTGTATTTATTGTATACAGATTTCCTTTTGTTTATTTTAATGAATGAATAAAATAAAATAAAATGAAACCTGTTTCAAGAGTTTTTGTCCTAAAAAAATCCAACCAGTCAGTCTAGTGAAACTTTCTTTATTCACACTGTTTTCTACATGATCTATGTTAGAAGGTAACAGAAGTATCAATCCTCTAGTTCCTATGTTGATCTCTCATTCAGCTGTACACGCTAAATTAAAAAAAAAAGAATACATTTAGAAATGCACAAGCCTGCGAGCTGAGAGGTGAAGCGATGGTGAGGGGTTTCTGCTTCAGTCCACCCCCTCCACTCTAAACTCCTCTAGTTTTGTTTTTTTTAAATTTTCTGTTAAACCAAAGGAACATACTGAAAAAGGCATCTGCAYCCAGAGCTCAGAGGTGGGCCAAGACATTTGGAAAGCTCTTTGACTGTACAGCTCACAGACAACAGATCACAGGAGAAAGAGGAATACTATACAGACACAATACAACCTGACAGAAAGTATAGTCAAAAAGAACATCTGAAGCACTTCAGAGAAAAACTGCAAACCTGGAGTAAACAAATCAAGAATATTTACAGTGAGGTAAAACACATTGGTCTTTAATCAGAGGTATTTTCTTTTTCGATTAAGTGACCTTTTTAAGATTAATAACTGTTTGTATCTTAAGTTATTTCTCAGCTTTTGGATGACATTGATATAAAGCACGTAATGCAGACACATGAATGATCACATGCAGTCCTGTCTGTCCAAGGAGAAAGGTTCAACTGAGGCACAAAAGAAAACATGATAAAGCTCTCTGCTACGGTTGTTGCCACAGAAGCCTCACTGCAGCTCAGAGGATCAGATCCAACCCTCTGATGATGATGATGATAGCAATCAGAACACAACCCTTATCTGACTGTTGGTCAATCTGTGAAATCCACCAGGACACGACTCAACCCAACTTTGCATCAGAGAAAGACAAGTGCTGCCTATGTCCTTTGTGCTGCCAGGCTGAGATTGGCAGTTTGTGCATTAAACCTGAGCTATAGACCGGAAAGTCAGGCAACAAAAACGGCTACAGCAGGTTTTCTCTGTAACATTTTTAAGTCTGATTAGTGAAGTAAAATACAACCGAGGAGGGTAAACTTCCTGAGACAAGGTGTGGAAATACTTCAATAATGTTGGCCGGCGTTTATGACACRTACATCAATCAATGTCATGCCTGCTGGAGAAAACTGCAGCCGGTCTGAGCTCAGTCCCTGTACCTCGGCATGTTTTCAAAATAAAGTCCAAAAGCTTCTGCTATTTCTGATCTGCATCTATCGAGGWGACGGTGCTGAAAATCAGACACTACAAAGACACGTCCACTGTGTGTCCAACAATGTTATAGTCAAACATGTAAAAACCTGCCGAATATTAAAAATAAAGTTCCTGTAGAACCCTGGTTGGACTTTGAAACATGTCTTTCTAGAACAATTTAAAACAAGCGCCAATTAGAATTTATGCTCCTCATCTGCTTCCATCACATCTTGAGTACAACACCAAGAAAGGCCTCTGTACTGTTCAACTGCACAGCCCAAACCCTTGTGACCACAGGGGTCTACCTGACATGAGAGACCTACCAAATTGAAAGGAACTACCCAACCAAAGGGACCTACACAACCTGAGGGGTAAACCTGATCAGTTGTCCACTCAACWTGACAGGATCTACCCAACCTGAGGTATCACCTTGATTGAACATACTGGACTGGAAAAATGTTTCATATCTGTGAGGTTTACTGACTTAACAGGCCCACCCAATTGAAGGAATCTACCAAACCTGAGGGGTCTACTTTAATCTGAGAGGTCTACCAACCTAAAACTTCCACCTAATCAAAGGAATCTACCAAACCTGAGGGATCAACCTTAATCTGAGAGGTCTACCTACCTAAGTGGCCCACCCAATCAATAGAATCTACCAAACCTGAGAGGTCTACCGACCTAAGACGCCCACCCAATTGAAGGAATCTACCAAACCCGAGGGGTCTACCCTAATCTGAGAGGTCTACCGACCTAAGATGCCCATACAATTGAAGGAATCTACCAAACCTGAGGGGTCTAACCTAATGGGAGTGGTCTACCTACCAAAGGATTTCAATGAAACTTGGACATAGATGGAGCAGTCGGGGCTSTAAGTCTGGGCTGCAGTGAGGGGCGTGGAGGTTAAGGGAGGGCCTCCTTCTAGTTGTAGATGTTCAATTAATTCCACAACATGGAATGACAAAACAAAAAGACAAGAACTGACCAAAGACAAAGATTTATGTTTAAAGACCACCAAAGAACAAGACATTCATTTAAAAAAACTTGGTTTGAACATAAAAGTTAAAGTCTGCTGGTGACTTTAAGACAGAATGAAGGTTGTTACAGTAGAGGCGTAGCAGAAGTGCTGCTCAGTTCTTGTTGTTGTTCATGTCCCAGAGAATGACTTTGCTAATGGAAAACAAAATCCAGCCTCAGTTCCACCTGAAAGCCCAGCAGATCAAACCCAGGACTTGTTAAAGGGATGTCTGACATATTTTTTGTAGAATTTAAACCCATACAGCTTCTTGAATCCATGACCTCCAGGTGGTCCCTATCTGGCACCAGAAAGCCATAGCAGTTTGACCACTTTTGCTTTATAAAAAATAAAATAAAATAATATAAATGAGGATATTTGTTTACTCCAGAGGCTATTTACAAAACTAAAAATGTCACTTCTTCCAACTCYTAACCATTTCTACATAATAAAGAATATTTTATTCACAGGGTTGACTCAGAAAAATTAAAATACACTCTGGTTGGAACTGAACTTGTTTTGCTTCTGTTAATTTTTCTTAGAAGACAAAATGACATCACTGTCTGCAGCTTGTAGCAAGCGATCATGGAGGTGTCACATTCATCGTCAGTTGGTTAACTGAAGTGTTTTTTTTTTTTGTTTGCTTGTTTTCTTTTTTAAATTGTTTTCAGAGATGTAGCACCATTTATAACTAAAAAGATGTCCAGCAGAGGGAGTCTCGGTTTTGGTTTCACTGATCTAATTGTCAAGTTTCCCCATTCGTGGGTCACTTTGCCTAATTTAGGTGACTCGTCTTCACCAGATGATGTTGGTTAGAAACATCTTGATCCATCTAGAGAAAACAGACCCCCACTAACTAAAAATCATAAAATGTAAAGAGGTCTGATTGACTGGTATGAAGGTTTAGATGGTCTTTACTTGAGACATAAATCTATTTAGGTAGTACATCGCTGGACTGTGAATGTAGGAGACTAGTTTGATCTACTGGRGGACCATTTTGAGATTAAGATGGGCAATTTTGAACCAGTTTTTCAATTAACGTATTATTGAAGCAGCTTATAGACCTAGACATCCGGGGCTGTAGCCTCAGTTGCTTTTGAGTGTCAAAATACATCTCTAGCTATTGAGGCAGGTTCAAGAGGCACAGGGCAAGACTGAACAATTTTAAAAGAAATTTTGCAGCTCAACTTTTAAAAACATTTTCAAAATGAAGTGACAGGACTACAATCCTCTGCAACACTTCAATACACTTTTGGAGACTCCCTCGCGAWTGGGGTTTTGCAAAAATAGTCGCAGCCCAGTGAGATACTTCYTTCTGCTGCTACCTTTAACGTTTTTTTATCTTTTGTTAAATAAAAATGGCACAGCAGTTTTCGTCTAACAAAGCTGCAGATTTTTTGTTAAAAGCTCGTAAGTGACACAAACTGCTGATCTTCCACAGACACTGGCTGTCAAGTACAGCCATGATGATGATGATGGGTTGGCACAGGCAAACTGAAGATATGTACATCCAACCACAGCTCAAGCATCCACTCAGGCAGCTGGGTGGTCAACCAAGTAGCAGCACATTAATACATCATGAATCCATGAAGAAGAACAATGGAGACAGACAGACGTCAACATCCAACCTGCCATACAGGTAAACTCTGAGTGGGACACAAGTGCACTTATTGCTGAACAGAGACCGATCCGATCRCTTCCTGTGTGTAACTTCAACCTGCTTTAGACCTGCACATTACAAACCAAGTGCTTCTGATAAACATTATGAACATAATTAATCAAAGCAGTTTGCATGTATGGCAATGCTGGCAGAAAAATAAAATAAAATAAAACACAGGACTGAAACAAAAATCAGGTGCTACATATATCTCTTTTGTCTTTTACATAGAATCAAACTACATTTATCATAGTAATCAATCAATTTTATATATATTTATATATATGCATCTTTTTTTTCATAAAAACTATAAAAAAGTCATAATAAGAGCATATACTGACTCTTACGTGTTGGTCCCTTAAGGCTTGTTAAGCTGATGTTTCTGTTTGTTGTAAATGTACATTCTGATAGAAAAGACCGTGCAACAACAAAAAAAGAACAATAACACACCTGGAAAACCTATGGCTTAGTAAATATCCATTTGCTATATTGAAATCAAAGAAGCTCACTGCTTTTTGTTGTTGTTTCTTGCAGGGTTGGTGTGTGCTGCTGCACAGCCAGGGGGTTGATGTTTGTTTGTTTGTTTGTTTTAGGGAAACATCAGTGATGCTGACAGGTCTTTGTGTGGTGATGTTTGGAGGCAGCGCAGTTCCAGACTCTGAGAGGACGAGCTGGGTAATGACTTGTTGCTGAGGTGGTTCAGGGCGAAGTCGTAACAAAATGGCACCAGAGTGTCGGCTGGCTGCAGCGGCTCAGGTGTGTGTTTGCTCTGTGTGTGTGTGTGTGTGTGTTCCCTGCTGCTACCCCTTCGTACAACTTGGGTGTGCATAGTACAAGCTGGTTCTACTCTAGGCTCCTGCAGGCCCACACACACACAGACACACACGCACACAGAGCTGTGCACAGCAGCCGACATGAGAGGAGTTGGGTTTTTWAAGCACTGGCACTTTCCGGTAACAGCTGGMTTGGAAGGCATGGTGGCAGCTGATTGTTGTTGGTCTTGCTGTTTGTGGTTTAGCAGAGCAGAGTATAGAAAATAGACACGTTCATTCATCTACTGTATATTGCATATGTTGCAGCATGTTCGCCAAAAAAGAAAAAAAAATGAATGAGGTCACCATGTCCAGTTTAACTCGGCAAAAAAAAAAAAAAAAAAACAAAGAAAAAAATAACAACAATAATAGAACCCTGCCATCAAAAAGCAAATCCAGAAACCGTGAGCGGAGTGGCTCCCTGAAAGCACCAGGAAACTGAACTCAACATGATGAYGAGACCAGGAGGTCCAGGCCTCATCTAATGGAAGCAAACGCTACAGTAGGGCTGCAAACTCCACATACTGAACRTCACTGTCGGCTCTCTGCTGCTCCTTTAAAGGGATATTACAGATGTTTTGTAGTTCTGAACTTTTATCATCTCACCTGTTAAAGCCTTCTTGAATGACCTCAGCTGTTTTTTTTTTTTTGTATTTTTTTTTTTGGGGGTGGGGGGGGTATGTATTGTCCAGGCATATAGTTCAACTCTTTACCACATTTAAGTAACTATGTTACCTTCAGTTATGAAAGTGGATATATAAAAAATAAATTAGATTTTGCATCATTTTGCTTCATGGAGGGTGCTCTTAGGGCTGGGCCATACAGTATCATATCGTTCACGATAATACCGGTAAAAAAAAACTTGCCCAGGAAAATGAATATCATGATATGCTCACTTCATGACTAACGTCATTCTGCCCATGTCGGAGAACCAGCTTGTTTTCAGTTGCGAGACCGCAACAGAAAACTGGGCAGCCCAGTCTGATACATGTTTAAACAGACGCTGCTTTCAACAAATCAAACGCACCCCACGGCTTTATCCAATCAGAGCAGGGCAGGTCTTTCTGATGTCGACTCGGTGCAGCAGTCTGCAGGATGAACACCGGCCAACCTTCAGCTCATGTGTCCTGAGCGAGCAAAGCCCGTCCTCCACACTTTGCTCCCGAACTACCCGAGACGTTGGTATCTAAAATCTAACACACTACAAGTTTATGTGTTCAGAGCTTCRTTATCTAACAGGTATGTGTAACTTTGCTCACGGGACCAAACTCCTCTCCTCGACAGCGCGTCGAGGTGCGCAGAGGCTGAGTTCTGTGAGAGCTGCTGCTCTTCCAAAATATTCACTCAGTTGGACACTTTGCTCCGGTATAGAAAAGATGAGTCTCCGYTTAGCGTTAGCCCCCTCCCCACCCCGCAAAAAAAAAAAAAAACCCAACCAAACAAACAAAAAACGCTATGTTCCTTTTGTAGTTTATTTTTGTAGCTTATCTTAAGTTTAGAACCATACTGTGACTRAACTTCTCTGTGATTCAATGAATGGTCAAATATGAAGAATAAATTGTATTAAATGATTATATGAGCTCTCCAAATAATATAATCTTTTTGAAAGAAATAGTTATYTTAATAGATWAATCAATCAGTCTAACAAAACATGTAGTTATTTTGTGAAGTACAAAATACACATTTGGTATATATTTTTAAATATAAAATTATAGTACATACATAATGTGTGTGTTTGCAATGAAAAGTTATGGAGATGGTTAAATAACTGTATGACTATATCTGACTCAAGTCTTGCCAAAAATGTTTATTAAATATATTAAAAACACTAAAATGACAAATATAAACTACACAAAAGCTGTTCAAAATCTAAACTGTGAACTTTGATTAAAAACATGGACACAGTGTRTAGTATTATGACTATACTATACCGTGTACTTGTGTGTGGTGGGTGGTAAGAGTTATCGTAMATTTATCGTTATTAACTGGTCAATATATCATGATATTGATTTTAGGCCATATCGCCCAGCCCTAGGTGCTCTGTGAAGCTGGGTACAAATAGGTGGAGCTTTGTACCAGCAAGCGTTTAGGCAGCTCCACATGGCTACAGGAGATTCAAGGATTTGGATCAAACATGCAACAATGAGTCAAAGCAACACTCTGGGTGTGGTTTTGACGCGGGAATGATATTGTAACATGATGTAAGCTCAAAAAGGTTAAATCTCCACACAGTTTAATTCTGACAGGACTGATGAGCAAAACTAAAGTCGGCCCTCTTAAAACAACTATCGCAAAAAGTTTAACACTGAAGTCAGTTTCACATCACACGGTTATTTGCGTAAATAAGAACAGCAGCAATGGGAGAGAGTGGTCCAACCTTTTTTAAATGTTCATAACTCAAACTAGAAGTTCAATCTGGTCAGAATTAAACTGTATTTTTCCAAGCTGAGGCCAGTCAAAGAGGCAATATTTAACCTTTCTACAGAACCTCACTTTAAAAACCACCCTAACGATGAATTAACGAAACAACAGAACTAAATTAAGTGCAGGGACACCGACCCAACAGGCTGGACCTGCACCCCTGGTTACTGTCATGATGTTGCTTCAGTCTCGGCCCGACTGTGTTCAGACTGATGTGGGTAAAACCTGAAGTTTAGGACCATCTGTCATCACACTCTTGTTTGAGCTGTGTGTTATTGTCAAGACAACTTTAAAAAACGTTTTCGCTTAGCTTTATTACACTGGTCATMCTTCTATCTACTGTTTTCCTGAAGCCCCGCAGAAGATGGGAGAAGTGAGTGCTAACTTTATCTGAGGTTCACGTGTTTTAGTCTGAAGCGGTTTAACTAACCCTGAAGTCCCGTCTAAAGATGCTTTGTTTTGGTCTGGTCCAAACGGCAGCTTGCAGCCCTACTGAAGAGGAGCTTTTTCCCTCTGAGATGAAGAATGAAACAGTGATTTACTAAAGGAGCGGCTGATGAAGATGAAGTCGAGGGCGGCCTCTTGCTGTAGGTGTATTAAGCGGTGGGAATAAAAGTGAGAATGAGAGGAAGCTTCCTTAAACACTTCCATCATCCCTTTCAGGCACAAACATCCTTCATCTGATCCATCCATCCAGTCATTCGTGTGTGTGTGTGTGTGTGTCTCAGCTCAGTGCAACTCACACACACACAACAAACCAGATTCCTCAGTCAGCGAATGAAGGCATGAAATGAAGTGAAGGATCATCACCAGGACAGAGATGTTGTAATGCTAATGATAGAGGTGTCAGTCACAGGTGTGTGTGTGCGTGTGTGTTTGGTTGTTGTGTCTACATCTTGATTCCTTCTTGTTGGCTGAGTTGAGACAAAGTTTTCTTGATCCTGAGAGCGGTGAGACGCGCTGCTCCGTTAGCGTACCAGCACTCCCTCATGATCTTCGCCATGACCCGAAGAGCCTGCAGGGACAGAGAGACAGAGACATGAGGACAACGTCCAAGGAGTGTCCTGCGGGTGATACCGGGCTGCTTTTTCTGAGTAGCCTCCTCCGCGCTCGACAATGACACCCCAATGCACTTGAAGTGTAACTAACAATCATAACCCCGCCCCCAGACACATTCAGAAAAAATTCCAATGAAGTGGGCGGTGCCAAGAGACACCGAGGGGCACAGCCAAGTGTGGCGATGAGCGAGGAGGTTAGGACGAGGGAATGTGACAGTTAGGTTATTTTGACAAATTAGCCTGAGCATCGTTCTCAGACAGCTCAGTCCTGGACTAGTTTCACTGCAGTAGATTGTTCACCCTGCTCATCAGCGGAGGTTGAGCGGGAGCGAGCCTTGTTGGATTGAGACTCAAGGTGTTGACTCAGTGACGCACAAAGCCAGTGCTGCCGAGGCAATGGAGGATGTTGTGACGCTGGCAGCATCATTGCTAACATGAGCTAATGTTCAAAGCAGTAACAAACCTTCATCACGGTGCTCGCTATAGATATATAAAGGCTAGATAAGCTGTACCCGCTGTTAGCCAATGGAGACCAACGTCCTCACATGGCGGCCATCTTTGGTCGGGGAGCTTGCCCACTCAACATGAATGTGTGTGGTGTATTTACTGTTTAAATAACCATAACTTGGTCAATTTTGATCAGATTTTCAAACAGATTTTTTGTTGTAAAGGTGAGACATGTTGTTATAAAATGGCATACTTATAATGGACATTCATTTAATAATTATGTTATTTTGATAGGTAAAGTAGTGTCAATATACTGTATATACACAGAATACATTTAGGTTTACTTTTACAGGTAATTACTAATAAAAATAAAAAGCAAAGCTATACACAAGTCAAAAATAGTACAAAATAGTACCAGCAGTGATAATTAATATGAAAGAACCCTGTTTTATATATTTTACATATTTTTTCCTTAGACATGAAACCTTTGCTATGAACCTTTATAATTCTTTTACATAATAAAATAGTGCCACACACACACACACACACACACACACACACAC
>NW_013952471.1:1250788-1263124 GCF_001266775.1 Austrofundulus limnaeus
CACACACACACACACACACACACACACACACACACACACACACACACACACACACACACACACACACACACACACACCTCTGAGGACCAGTCTGGACCTCACGATGGCTAAAAGCAAATGCTCATTAGATCTAAAGGACTTGGAGGGTACGTAAAGCTACAGGAGGTCAGACAGGGGTCTGTACTTTCAGGCACTTATATGTCATCAATAAAACTTTGAAATCAGCTCTAGAACAAACAGGAAGTCGATGTAGAGACTGTTAGAGTTAAAACACGAGCTGCAGCATTCTGAACTGACTGCAGTCATGAAGAGTGTGAATCACCCGTTCAAGGTCATTAAAGTAGAAAACAATTTCACTTTAGATAAAAGTCTTGGTTTAAAAAAGGATATCTTTACTACTGAATTAATCGGTTTCTCAAGGTTAAAATTTGATCTGCTCTTTCCATAACCACGTCACAATCACGTTTGTAGATAAGGCATGAGTCTAGATTAGTCCTGTCATGGCTATGCTGCCCTGCTCCATTCAATACACTGCCACAACAATAATAAACCACCACCTCCTTGCTAAATGTTTTATGCCTCCTCAAAACCATTCTGGCCCAATCACACTCATTCACATGTAAGCTGAAGTGCACAATGTGCCTCATTTTCAGCTAAAAACCTTAAAACAGTGGAAAGACCAGAACTAAATCTATAGAGACTCCTGTCAGAGTCTCGATTCCTACAAATCCAGGATGCAAAGCACCCAGGAGGGGATGAACACAACAGTTACTGCAGGAGGAAGAGGAGGGCAGCAGAGGGCGCTAGCTGCAAGGCTASGCGACGAAAATGATCACAACAGACTAAAGTTAGACTCTTTTCCTTTAATCAGGACTCAAGCTTGTATTGATTTCCAGAGTGAACAGACAACTTGCAACCAGACATGACAAATATTTGCAGGGAACTGGTTACTTCCTGTCTGCCTCAGCAGGGCTGTGAGAAGCGTCTGGTATTTATGAGTCAACGTGCCTCAGTGTGTGTCTGCTGGAAATATAGTAGCAGCTCTGTGAACTTCCTCCTCTGCTCATTATGGCAGCCGACACAGTCTCATCCATCAGGCGGAATAAARCCTCGTCTCTCCTCACATTTCCACTGCCTCCTGAGCTGAATCTCATGGAAGGGCTAAAACACTTGCACCCGATACATCGCGTACCTAAATCTGCCCGTCTGATTTATGGGTTCTTCTATGGAAGCGTGAGCCAACACGTTTGAGCATTTAAACACCAGTGACAGAGTGGGACACTCAGGGAGGGAGGAGGGGGCTTGTGTAAACCCCACAGACTCTCAGCWGACCTCACTGTAATATTTAGAAAGAGTTGGACTCACACTGTTCAGAGACAATAAATCTACAACTGAAATTAAACTAAAAATGAATTCAAAGTTTGCACACTTTTCCTGCAATAAAATTCAAGCACTTTTCAAGCATTTTTAAGGTAAATCGTCAAACTTTTCTAGCATCAAATGAACATATAGAAGATAACGGTGGCACAGCACAGGATGGAACATCCATACAGCAAATGATGATCCATCCTTCAGACAATCAATTTGTAATAGGGGTGTCCCCATACCGATACCAGTATTGGGTCCGATACCAGCATCAAGTACTCATACTCGTACTCGTAAAAGCCGGCCTATACTCTTAACCGATGCCGCTTTTGTCCCCTCCTGTGCTGCGCTGCAGCACAAAGGGTAAACAACAGTCCATACCAGGCGGTGGCGCTAATGTACTGACAAGTTATTTCCGACCGCACCCCCGAATAAGAGAAGAAGAACGATGACGGTAGAAGAAGAAGGTCGGCAGTTTGGAGATATTTTAAGATCGGCACGGAGGACACCAAACAAGCAGACTGTCTGCTGTGCTCTGCTAAACTGTCCAGAGGAGGAGGAGCGAAAGTTGGATGTTTTAACAGCAGCAATTTGATKAAACATTTGAGGACAAGACATGACAAAGAATTCAAAGMGTTTGCTGCTGCTAGCAGTAGCCTTCATGAACAGCAGTACATGCAGCAGTTGTTGCAGTAACTTCAATGCTGTTTTTTCTTTCTTGTAGAACAAACTAAGACATAAGCAGAATATGGAAGGAAGTTTGTTGTAAAAGCATTTTATTTTTCCCTCTGGTTCTTCTGAGATTTTGTTTTAGTTGTTCCATTTAAGTTTGAACTGAAATTTACTGCACTTTATTACTATTAGTCATTTTTTGTTAACAGTTTAAGACTGAAGCAGAGYAAACTTCTATAGATGTGCTGCTAAAATTTACGTTATAGTTTACATTTTAATTTAAATTTGGTAGTTGCATGTTGAGGAAAATGTGTAAAAAATAACTTATATTTTTAATGTATGCAACAGCATTTGTTTTGCAGTATTTGTATTGTTAATACATTCAGAGGGAGTGTGGCCTTATAAAAAAGAGCCTGTTTGAAATAAAATAAATGGTTTCAAAAGTTATGGTGTGATATATATATACCAACTTACCTACTTGTCAGAGTTTGCATTACCTTTTTATTGTCAAACACAATATTTACCCATCAATTTTTGCATGATAATTGCATTTCATTTTCATTCTGTTTAATATTCAACAAGTTGAACAGATAAGCCACCCGAACCCCGCTACTTGGTATCGGTATCGGTGAGTACCTAAACTAAAGTACTTGTACTTGTACTCAGTCTTGAAAAAACTGGTATCGGGACATCCCTAATTTGTAAATTAGCTTAAATTTATGATTCCCTCCCATTACTTCAGCATCATGGCTCGAGAGCAGCTGCAGGTCCTTGTTGCATGTTTTGCAGGAAAGATTGAAGATTTGTTCCTCGTTTCAACCATGTTTTTTATCTAATGATAACCACCTGGCACCGTTTATTATATTAAATAAAGCGATCAAAAGGGGGGTTGAGGTCAATCCACCTCTGACTCCCTTCACCAACTCGTCTTGACCGTCTGAGACCTTTTTGCTCCTGGACTGTGGGACCCGTCAGTGCAGCCAAACACTCCTGTTTACTGCTGGTATTTTCTAGATCCAACTTGTTAAACTGGTCTGCTCGTCTGGAGTGTCTGTTTTAAAACCACTGATGTGTTATCTGAGCAGCTCTTATTGTGTCTGCTGCTCTTTATTTGTCTACATACATTCTTATGTTTACCTGCAGACAAAACAATGAAACCAGATCCAACCTGTACGTGAAAAATGGTCTGGTGTTTGAAAAGAACACGCACAGTTTTCCATCATTATTTATTCAGAGTTTTACAGAAGGTTTAGCTTCATGTGGGTGTCGAGTCAGCGTTTGTTTCAGATATTATACCAGTAAGGAGTTTTGTTTTAAGTTGAAGGGTGATTTCATTTCAAAGTGAGCTGTGAATTTGTTTAGGGCTGAAGAAAATATGAGTGAATACGGAGTTTAAAACAGTCAGGTTGGACTTTAACAGAGAAAATAATAACCAAAACTGCACACAGCAGAAAGGAAACCAATCATTTCATTATTATGTGGAGCCTCAAGGTGCCCTGTTGTCACTTCTTTCTCTTACAGGAAAGAACACAGACAGTTGCATGATGGGAAGAGGAGAAAAGAAGCAAAACAAATCAACTTAAGAAAAGGAAAACTGATTTCTTTCATTACATCTCAAAGACAGGCAGAATGAGCTTTAACCGCCTCTGCGTGTTTGTGTAATTATTAGCAAAAAAACTCACGAGCCACAAGAGAGGTTTTCTTTGGGTTTACGTCTACAATTCAATAACATCTGGATCAACCTGATTTGAGATATCAACCACAGTTGATCAACCCGAGAAACACAAAAATGACTAAATATTGGACTCAACCAGTGGTGGGCACCAGCCCGCCCGCTAAAGCACAAATCCGCTAATTGCGGACCTAAATATTTCATTTGCGCTTTAGCGGTCTTACTAATTTTTATAATTCATAAGCGGATTTGCACTTTCTAAAATTAAAATGCAGTACCACTAACTAATTATCTACCAGTCATCATTATCTTGAACAGCGGAAGTTATGGCTGTCAATGAATCACAACACACATGATCTATCCAACAGCGCCCCTCCCAGATAAACACACTTATTGACAGTGGCGGCTGGTCCATAGGGGGCGCTGGAGCGCTGCCCCACCTGACAAGAAGAAGAAGAAGAAAAATATAAAATATACTTTTATAAATCTAGTTGTAAATGTTGGTTTTACTCACTAGTGTGTGTCTACATGTAATATGAATTATATCAACTATATTCTCCACCTATTGACATTTATTCACCAGTAAATTTCCACAAACTGGTTDCGTTTCTGTCATGGGGCGATTCACAGASAGACCCAGGAGAGCAGTCTCTTAACCAGTCTCATACAGTTGCTAGGCAGATTAAAAATTAAATTGGCCAATCAAGTGTTGCGGAATTTTATGGTTCTGGGGCTCTGCAGATTTTGTCCTAGCAGAAGAGGTTAGAAAAAAAAAACTCGTCATAGCGCCGCAGGTCGGTAGGCGGAGTTTGGAGACCCATTGGAGAAATGGAGAAGCTAAAAACAACTCAGCTAAGTCTCTTAGTCTTAAAACAAAACCTTTTCAGAAGAGAACACACCAGGAGAAACTTTAAATAGAAAAGCGACCTGATCAGAAGGACATGAAAGAGACAAAGACAGAGGGAGAATTTACACTTTTCCAAGTCCTGGATTAAGCTAACTGCTTGTAGCATGGCTACTGCTTTGCTTTGACTGCCTCGTTTTTCAAGCATCAAGATCTGCCCCAACATGGATTAAGACAGGTGAGTGAAAAGCTAAGACTTTTGTAATGCTTGTTAATCATATTTGTGCTATATTGATATATATTGTTATACAATAGTGTAGTAATAGTGAACACAACTTAAAATATGTAATGTAATGTAATTTAATGTGAGGTGAGGTGAGGTGAGGTCACCATCCTGACTTTAACCAGAGTCATGAAGAAATTTGCTTCCCAGTAAAACAAGGGCAAAATTTATGTACAAAAAATAAAACTCTACATGACATTGTAATACCATTTTTAATGCTTTTAAACTATTTCAGTTTATTTAATAAATAGCCTACACTGACGTGACACAACTTAGTACATGCGTGGTTGCTTTTTGAGATATGTTTATTTTGGAGTTGTAGCCCCACCTGGAGAAAAATCCACCAGCCACCACTGCTTATTGAGAAGGTATACATCCTTGCTGACTGTTGATTTCGGTCAGGGTTCTCATTTCCCACAATGCTTTGTGTCTGCTTACGTAGCAGGAAGGCAATGGTTAGAAGTCCCTGTCCCAGCAAAAACAGTTAACATTTGTAATCCATACTAAAATTTTGTATGTATTGATTTATTTTACTTTACAATCGGAGCTCCTTTTCTAAAAAAAAAAAAAAAAGTTTAAACGCTGGAGCTCAATACTTGATGTAATTGGTCGAAGCAATCGGCCAACGGGGTTGGAGACGCAGAAATGATTTAAAGATGTTATGCTGATGAAGACTGACATCTAGTGGTCAACTGGAGCAACTACATGGAAAACTTTAAAATCCAACCATGCTCTTATYTTGATGTGAAGATAGTTTCCTGTCCTCCGTGCTTTCGTTTCCCGTCACAAATCAAATTTGTCATGTACCCAGAATGCATCGCTTCAGTTTACCAATAAACAGTTTTAAAATTACTTTATTGATGCTTCTTTAATGAAAAATCTATACCAAACAAAAGAAAAAGACAAAGAAGCAGCCAAACTAGCAATCCTAAACACATTCAACAACTTTTTAATTTTTACGCCAAGAGCCAAAGGTCTGTTTCAGGAAATCACATCCCCAGCAATTGGCAGTTGTAGGATTAAGCTGTAAAATGGCTCATACACCACTAGTTGGCAGTGTTGTGCATATATTGTACATGAATTATTGCGAGCTAGTAAGTGTCAAATTAAACGTACTCTTTAAAGTTAGCTTCCGCTAGTTTTTCTTTGGCATAAGCACTTTTGAAGTTGCAGACCTAAATATTTTCATAAGCGCTTTAGAAATTGCGGCGCTAATTTTTGGATTAGCGCTGCCCACCAGTGGACTCAACGTTGGTGTGGTAGTAGCTGAGAGTAGGGATGCACAATATATATCAACATTAATATCAGTATCGGCCGATATTGGTCAATTTTTTGAATATCTGTATCGGTATGATATGTAAAACTGGGCCGATATCAATGTCTGATATTGATTTCCCACTTTTTAGCTTTGTTTTTCTGATTTAGGAGGGGAGATGGTTGGTTGAGCAGAATCTGTTTGATCATGATAGTGATATTTATTCTGCGTAGCCAGGAATAACTGCAGTAGAGAGCCAAGTCAGAAGTCTGGTTGTTTATTTACAGTATCAAAAAAAGACCCAAGTGTGTTTGTGTGTATATGTATAATATAATTTGTGTGTTTGTGTAATTTCTTTAAATATCGGTTATCGGCCATAACAGCAATAATTATATCGGATATCAATATCAGCTGAAATTCTCATATCAGTGCATCCCTAGCTGAGAGTCATCACTATCATGTAATCTGAGCTCTAGTCAGACTATTTCAGGACTTTGTTGTGACGTAAAATGTCTAATTTTCCAGCAGCTTTTTCTGAAAGCTGCAATCAAAGTTCCAACATTTTGCAGCTTTGTTTTATTCTTCAACTAACAAGAAGAAATGAATTAACAAGAACAGCTGTGAGAGTTGGTTATAATGTTTTCTGAAGGCTCCAGGCTCATATTTACTTGTCCCTGCAGTCAACACTTTTCAGTGACGGCACACCATTTGCTGACAGAGCAGCTGGTGAGGTCATTTTCTCTCCATTTGAAGCAGGGTTTCAGCTCGGGGCACATTTAGAATGTCAGACAGTAAACTTCTATCGCTCCAACAGGTTGTCTCTGATTTAAGGTGATGTAAGCACTTTTCTCCTCCAGTTAAGAGGAGAACTCCCTCTTGCTCTTCTTGATCATGTCTAAATTGCTTGTAGGTCAGCTAACTGAAAGGACTACACCCTGCACTCTGTTTCTTTGTCTGTTTCACTACAATGCTGTTCCCGGCACAAAACACTAACCTATAAATTTAAGTGGAAATATTCGCTCACTAATATCATCTTCTAGCATCAAATATGTTTTCATCATGCAGGCTCAGGTTTAAAGAAGTGAAATCACGCAGTGGGTGAAGATGATTGGTTGAAACTGCACCAAAAGCTGCAATTTCTATTTCACAACTGTCTGGAGGAAACAACGAAGAACATCTCAGTTTAAAACTCTGGTATTCATGAAGGACGGTGAGCGATGTGCACCCCTTCAAGGAGTGCTGGGTCTGATTCAGCCGGTGATGCAATCAAACAGTGATGTTTGTTGTTTTAACCCTGGACTCTGAAAAATCAAATACAAGCTTCGGCTAGTCAGAGAGCATTTTTTTCTTTGACGAGCACTATTATATTCTGTGAAGGTTTGTTTCAAACTTTATAAGACAGGGATTTTATAAACTTTTCTCTGCAAAAACTTGGGCTTCAATGGTTTAAATCAACAAAGTCAATTTGATTTTACAAATGGAGACAAGAAACAGTCTTTTTCTAAGCCTTGCAATAACTTTTCTCAGGACATCAGCCGCCTCCTTCACAGAAACAGTTCAACCAAGCAGAGAGGAGCTCCGTCAGAGCGGCGTGTCTCACCTCGCAGCTCTGCCAGCGGTTGGGGATGTTTGGCCGAAGCTTCTGCTCACACACCACCTTCCTCATCTCCTCCACCGACGGGTCGGACTGAACCAGGTCAAAGTAGGGCAGCTGGTAGTCCTCGTGAATGCCTGACAAAACAAAAGCCAGAGTTGAAACGAGGCTTCCTGCACTCCTCCATGCTCCCGTCACCCCGTTGTTTCATCTTCCAGTTCGTTCCTCACCTCCCACCGAGCAGCGGCTGGAGATCTCCCAGAACACCAGGCCCATGGCGTAGATGTCCGCCCGCTTAAAGGACTCAAAGTGTTTCATGTTTATGGAGTCGTCCAGGACCTCTGGAGCCATATACCTGAGAGATAACACAAGAATTTATCTGATACATAATGCTACACGTTTTATTTATTTATGTATATATTCAGTCACTTATATCTGCAACACATGCAGGAGTATCATTTCTTGATGCTGTCTTTAGATGCTGAATATTTCAGGAAGTAAAGACTTCACAGCTCTAATGACCACCTGATAAGTGGTTTTGTAAAAGTCATTTGTTTACAGCTGTTAAAAGCTTGTTAAGTGTGTTTTCAGCTGCAGAAGTGTTCGTTGGAACAATCAGGTAAATTACAAATTACGGGCCTGAATGTGTCAGCGGCTCAATCCCTCAGCGCTCCTTAGAAATAACGCAGCCATTAAATCTAATTTAGTTAMCTTTTTAAAAGTAATGGCCTCTTGTGCTTCAACTCAAAGCCCACACCTGACGAGCAGCGTTGCTCTCAGGCTAAATGAAACACACGGTCCAAATCGAGGGCCAATTTTAGCTGATTAAAAAAAAAATGGTCCGTCTGATTGGAAGGACATCTCTTGTGCACCAAGATCCCCTCGGGTCACCACACAGATTGTGTCACAGATCTAAACTCTGAGGAGGACGATCTAAAACTTTTATTTCCTTCTGGTGAAGCAGCTCTCACTGCAACAACATCACAGTCACCAGGAGTGGTGGTTCATAAAGGCAGGCCAAACAAAAAAATTAAAAATAAAGGAAACATTTGCCCAAGTTGTTCCTCCAAATAAATAATTTATGATTGAAATTTTTAGCTGTGTGTCATTTTGTTCTGTGCTTTTTTGACCATTATGAATGGAATTTCAAATTCTTTTTGGTGATTGATACTCTGATATGGTGAGACAGGTCGTCATGCAGATTAACCATAACCTCTTTTGGCAGTGATTAGAAGCACAACAACTTCCAATACAGTTTCATCAAGGAAGAAATAATTCTGCCCTGTGGACACATTCTGCTGGTTTTAGCTCATCGATGCGGCCACTACTACCACCGTGACTAAATTTAACTTTTCTGCACTCTTACATTGTAAGAACAAAACACAACAAAATGTGTTTAACAACTAAAAAGTGGGTTTTGTACGATATGTCCCTTAAAAATCCATATGAGAATAAATTTAGAGGAGAAAAATGATCAGCCAGTAACTTGCAGCAGACAGACTAGATGTAAACAGAAGGGACATTTTCTCTAACTATGGTCAGTCTATTCTCTGTGTCCACCTGCACTTATAGATCGCCCACAGGTGGATCTATTTAACTAATTATGAGACTTGTGAACAACTACTGATTGTCACTAATGCAAAAGGTGAGCAGACAGGACGAATGTGTCCAGACTAAAAAACAAAAACCTCCATCTGGACATTTAGAAAAAAGCTTAAAGGAAACCAATTATGGGTCCTAGAAATTTTTTATGGTATGTCTGTGGGCTATCCAGACCATGTTCATTCAATTTAATGCACAAAATAATTCTCAAATAATAAAATTTCCCATTTTCTAGTTCTGTCTGCTCTGACTTCCATTCAGAAGAGCTGTTTATGTTAATGAGCTCTGTTGGTAACGCCCTCCAAAAATCTGTTGACATTAACTCCGCCCTCCAAAGCCAGTGTTTACGTTAGCATGGCTAATAACAGCAGAAGCTCTGTTGTACAACCATATGAGAGACCCAGAGGCAGAGTCGTGGTCGCAGCTTCTTTTTGTCCCCTCTCCCTCCTCTGCTCTGCGCTCACTCTGCATGCTGTTACCAGAGCAGGGAGCAGCAGTCAAAATACCTCAGAAACTCGAACAAATAGGCTTTAACAAGGCTTTAATAAGCTAAACAATAGAGGTACATGAGAAAACGTGTCCATAACAAATGAAAATAAATGATTAAATTGTGTCCGTTCCGGTCACGAACCCTGGTCTCCCGCTCTCTGGCCCAACACTCTACCTACTGCCCTATTGGAGGGTKGTTGTGAAATGAGSTGCGCATTGGACAACACCGTGACGGCTTTTTATACTGAGGAGGTGGAGCCTCACCCGGGGGTTGCTAGGTAAGGGGCTGAACGCAGGATGTGGTGGATTGTTGTACGGCTTGTGACATCACAAAATGACGGAAGTATAAAACTTGTCATGAATATAAATACATTTACTTACAGTAAATATGCCCCTGGGTTCAATTGTTTTGGTCCTACGACTATTTTTTAAGAAGTACATACCCAAAGTTGAGTAAAAAAACCTTTAAAAAGTGAATTTTGCATAATAGGTCCCCTTTAATAGCTGCTCAGAGTGAAAAATAATCCCTGATGATTGGATTGAGTTATTATTATTAATGAATGACTCTCGTACAGATCAAAAGAAAGCAGCTCCTTATTAAAAACGTTCTATGACAAAATAAAAAATAAATACTGAAAGATTGGCCTCCAAAGTGTGGCTTCTTCACAAAAACCAAAAGAAAATAAAGCTTTAAAGGTCTTGACTGGCATTTACTCCAAACTAAAGCAGAATTGAGCAGATGGGTATATCTGAGCCACGTGTTAGAGAGCATCTTCAAGTTTTAAAGGCAATTCATCTTTTTTTATAGATGAAATTAAGGCAAACAAAAAGCCTGTGAAATCTCCAACTGGTCATGGACAAAGTATCTTCCAGGCAGGTTTCACCACGCATCTTATCTGTGTGTTMAGTAAAGCTGCAGGCAGTGGGAGTTAAGTGCTTTGCCCAAGGAAACATCGACACGCTGCAGGGGCAGGGGATCGAACCATCGATCTTCCAATCGGAACACAGCTACTGGGCCAAGTTGCCCCCAAAACCTGGTAACTTGATGGACAGTGTTTGTTTGCCAAAACAATGCACTGCTGTGATTCAGGGGATTAGTAGTAATCGGATTGGAAATAAATTTTATTTTATTGTTTATGTTGAGGGACTGCAGATTWTAAAAGGCCTTTTGGCTAATTTTGGTACATTTGCAAAAATGCTTAATCCCACCAGCAACAATAGTTGCCAGACATTTTGTTTTACTTCTGGAAGTTCTAAAAGTGTCGTTTTGGCTTTGGACAGATAATTAAAGGTTTCATTTCATGTAGCTAGTGTGAATGGTCACATGACAAGACCCCTTGACTTCCTGCCTGCCCTGCTGGAGCGAAACRTCTACCTCAAACTGGTACAAGAGGAAGTGAGTAAAACACCTTAATAAGCAGATATAACTGAAATATTTTGTACATTTATTCTTTAAAAAGCCTTCTACTTATATACCTGCATGCATCTTTTGAGCGTGAGAAGAGTAAGCACAGCAACATTTATTGCAGCTAGCATACCACATAGCACTATGCTAGGTGTCAAAGGTTTAATTTTTTATTCTATTCTTCTTGAGTTGTTAGTTTTTTTTCCACACAAATTCTAACTATAAGATGTTTTAGATCTTCTAGACCCAAAAGAACCCAAAATGAACTTTTAACCGTGTCTTATTATATGTTATGCATGTTATTGTTTTTCATGTTTTTCATGTGTGTAAATAGGTCAGATTAAACATTTTTGTGTAAATTTTTTAGAAAATGCCGTTTTCCATCAGCAACAATTGTTTCCAAGCACAAAACCTACATTTTCACTAACATAGTCAACACAAAATGAAAAAATCATGAATAATTTGTAAAAGGGACGCCCAAGGATTGAAATGCATGCACTTATTTTGAAGGGAAAAATTTGGGTTAAAATGAGTTAATGATGTACAATATCCCTGCTAAATAAATGAACAAAGAATTATCAGTTACAGAATCTTTTTAAGAGTTAAAATGTCAGCATTAAGGCAGTTTGGTGTTAGATTACTATCTGATCTGATCTGATCTTCAGTACTGAACACAGGTTTCACCTCCAGGCTGGAGAATCAGCTTACTGAATCATTTAATAAGCTTGTAACCAGCCTGCAGCATTAAAAAACACACAAAATGAAGCAGGAGGAGAAGAAAAAGCTGAGCAGGATGCAAGCTCTGCAGATATCTCCATGTAAGGAAGAAAAGGAAAGGACTGTTTGATAAAATGTCCCGCTCACTTTCCAACCCTGTAGCTAGACACGTTTTACAGAAGAAAACTGATGTGAGGAGTGAAAATACAGTTAAAGTCACAGCAACCTGGATGACATTTAACTGAGTAACAGAGTAGTGAGGTGGATGTGTCACTGTTGCATTTTTCAGCATTGAGTCGGGTAATATTAACATCCACAATGTTTTTAATTTTCTGTCACCTTTAAGGAAACCCAGACAAGCTGTAACATTAGACATTATGTGATAAACATTTACTTCAACTGTAAAACAAAGACTTAAAATAGATACTGTATATATAT
>NW_013952471.1:1263262-1267243 GCF_001266775.1 Austrofundulus limnaeus
ATGCTGAATTTGAGATTTTCATTTGTTGTCATTTGTAATCATCAGAATTAAACGAAATAAACATTTGAAATATATGAGTTTGTATGTAATGTATGAATATAATATACAAGTTTCACTTTTTAAATGGAATTACTGAAATAAATCTACTTTTTCATGATATTCTAATTTTATGACCAGCACCTGTATGTTGCAAAGCTTACAGGTTTTTTTTGTTGTTTTCACCGGTGCGAGACAAATGAGCTATATCCACCCTGAAGGTTAATCTTGGACCATATCTGATGATCGACTCTTTTAAATGAAACCAGAGAGCGTTGACAGAGAGGAGAAGGTAGAAATGACTCAGCCTGTAACTGAAAACACAGATGCAGGACAATAGAGCTGCTTCATGGAAGAAGAACCTCAGCTTAGCCTGTTAGTCTTTGTGTTAGAACTCGAGTTTATACATTTATTCAGGGTGGATAGAAGGAAGTTCCAAACAAATCCCCTCTGTTCCTCATTTTCTTTTTGTTTCCTAAAATTCACTATGAACAACCTGTTTTAAAAATTTTTACAAAGCCTCAACGTCGTATTTTCAGTACAAATTCAAGGCCTAGCATTCTTAGCACGGTGTTGTTCGAAGTGTGGCTAATTTTACTCTCAGCTGAACAGTCATGATACAAACTATCATGAGTCTGATTTTCAAGAATCCACAGATCTAGGAAAAGAGAGAGAGTCCCAAACTTCATGTTTCTAAAGAGCTCAGCTGCGTTACCTTTTGGTTCCCACTCTGTGGTTTGGAGCGATGTCGATGGTGTCTGTGGCAGAGTCGTGTCGGACAGCGAGACCCAGATCGGCGATGCAGCACGTCCCGTTCTTCTTCACCAGGATGTTCTTTGACTTCAGGTCTCTGTGTGCGATCGCTGGCTTTCCTGCAGACAGAGTCACACAGTCAACACACACCATGCAAACTTACAAAATCTCTCACCAATCTTCTATGAACTTTTGTCAGTCTGGGTTAGCACAACCTCAAAGAGGGCTTTAGAAAACGTGTCTGCTTGATTCAAGTACTTCAGTTTAAACTTATTTCCACAAACGTTTCAGTCAAAGATGATTAAAAAAAACCACCCTGTGATAAAAACYAGACTGTGACTCTCACCTTGTGTTCCAACTATCTCCATGTGTAGGTGGGCCAGGCCACTGGCTGTGGACAGGGACAGTTTGATCATGCCCTCCACGGTCACGGTGTAGCGGTTCAGGTAGTCAAACAGGGAGCCGTGTTCATGATAGTCTGACACCAGCCAYAACTGGGTCCATGTCCCATTATCTACACACAAGAAAAGAGAGAACATCAAAAATGAGGATGCTTTAAACAAAGGTCCTTTGCCTACTCTTACCGATTACAGAGGTTTTTCCACAGGCAGTACAACCCTTAAATTAATTTAACAGAAAATGACCACAACTATAAGGCCAATCTGGGATTAAAAAAAAGAATTTTAGCATTTATTTGTAATATTTTAGTCACCTAAGGCAGAGGTTCTCAAACTGGGGTCCCAGGACTCCCAGAGGTCCGCGAGCCATGTCTTAAGGGTTCTCAAAAAATGTCAATAAATAGTTAATTTGGTTTTTATTTTGAAAAATGCATATGGGGAATAATGCACTAGTAAAACAAACATACCAAACCAAACAAAAAATATATTACCATGGCATTTAGGGGTTAAAATAACAGTAAATTATTTTTGCATTAACAGCATGGGGTTTATGAGGGGGTCCCTGGAAATATTTCACCTTTGTAAGGGGTCCCCAGTCCCAAAAGGTTTGACCTAAGGTTCCCCTGACACTGAATGACACCCTGCTAGAATGTTTTTAGAAATCAAAGTATGGTCTTAGCAGGGTCTGGGTGAGGTCTTTGGGCATACGTATGATAGGTCATGGAGGGTTGTAAACGTCCACAAAACTTCTGTAGCGAGGTTGTACTGGCAGTGTATCAGGGTCACAGTTTTGGTGACTGTGTTGTCCACAACGTGAGGCCCATTGTACCAATTTAGCTTGGTTGTCTGACAATGGATCTAGGACTGGCCACGCTGACCTCTTGCTTGGTCTACATCCGTAATAGTGATATGGTCATGGAAACAGTCTAGGACAGACGTGACTCTTGTGGTGGTAGGGTCACGTTAGTGTGATTTAGTTGCATCCTGACATGGACTAAAAGAGCACAGCGAGTGTAGCCTTGTTTGGCTAGCCATTAGCCTAGCCTATAAGATAACGTGCCTCTTTTTCCAAACTTTATGACTGATGTTGCAGCTGTAAGGTACTAAAGGTAAGGTGACTAGTGATAATGATTAAGCAGAACACAAGTCATTTTAGCATATCTTTGTAAAATATCCAACAAATCATTTCTTCTCATATATTTTTTATTCACTCTGTCAAATACTAAAGCCCTGCAGACTTTTAAGTGAACCGATTTTCTGAGAAAAAAGGCAGTGTTTCAATGAGCTGTAAGAGTATAAACAGATTATTTCTAAGCCTGTTTATGTGGATGCAACAACCGGGTTGTATTATACTAATACTAAAGCCTCTGTCACATCTGCTCTCCTCTGGGCTGTCTCACTCACATACAGTATGTGTGTGAGTGTGTGTGTTAGAGAGCTGTGAAAGTATGTGTCTGCTCTTCACTATAAACTAATACGCCCCCACACTGACTTCCAGCCAGTCAATTCAAAATAAATGCTCAGAGAGCTGCTTTTCTGATTGAAGAGCTCAAGGTTTTCTGGTAATTAAAGCCACCCACACTAACAAATAGAGATGATAAGACCATCTAACTGGGATATCATTTCATTATTTAAATTATTACACTTTAATAAGTCTTAATTCTCTGATGGCATCTTAAATTCAGTTTGCAACTGAATACTTTATTTGCTGCTTATGACGTTAGCCCAGAAAAGTCTTGTACTGTTTTATTTGAACCCATCTTTCTTCGTAGCTCCGTGACTTTTTTTTTTACCTTACCTTTATTGTCAGCAGCAATGAAACCCAAAATGTTCTCGTGCCTCAGCATCACAGTCTGGTAGATCTCAGCCTCACGGAACCAGGAGCGCTCCTCTCGAGAAGAGAAAATCTTCACTGCTACCTCCTCACCGCGCCATTTACCCCGCCACACTTCACCAAAACGCCCCTTCCCTATGCTCTCCTGCAGGATGATGGTTCTGGCTATGGTCCTCTGAACCAGCAGTGGCAGACCTAGAAAGAAGACAAAACAAGATGTTTAAAAAGACAGCTCAGGGGGAAATGATAACTAAGAGTAAAACTATCGCCCTGCAAATTCTTAAAAATGAGTTTAGAATTACTTTATGATTTCTGCTTCTCTAACTAGGCCTGATTTTAATGTATACTACTGTAAGAAATGTGTAGTTACTCTATTGGAAGTACAATATTTTGTCATTTTTAGATTAAAAAATCYAGCAACAACAACCAGGGTCAGATTTATAAAGGATTGCGTGGAAACCATACTAAAAATGAACGTACAGACAAAAGGCGAAAATGGCGTATGCCAAAAATAATTCAGATTTATAAAACCGTGCGTACGCATGTTTCTGCGCATCTTTCATTTTATAGATCACAGCCGCACCTCAGAGTTTGCGCACAAGGTCACGCCTCAGGTTCTACCCTCTACACGCCCACATTCAACCATAAACAGTCAATGTAAAGTACCTCATGAATGTTAAGATGTATTTAAATCAGTCAGCTGATCAATGTCAACAAAATCGATTGGCTCAGACACGCTCCATGCGTCTGGAGGATGACAGATGCTGACAGCTGCTCACATGAACAGAATGTCTGTAATTGACACAGTTTCCCTCATTTTGCAGGTTTACAGACATTTAGAGTAATCTAACGATTTTATCAAAAACTCAGCTTCAAATTAATTTTCTCTCAGAGCCTGCAGGACGATAAAAACAATAAATAAAATTAAACATGTCAGAAAAAGTTAGAAATAAGTTCACC
>NW_013952471.1:1267253-1282142 GCF_001266775.1 Austrofundulus limnaeus
ACACACACACACACACACACAAACACACATCCCTACAGCCCCGCACGCGTGTGAAAAATACAGACTTTAAAAAGTGAAGTTTTATAACATCCATACTGGTGAGGGGCACGCCCTGCGCGTGTACCCAAAGTGTGACTTTTGCTGTCGCGCTGTTGAAAAGTCTTATCAGGGTCATGAGGAGGAAGCAGATGAATGGATGTGTGAACTTTTATGTAAGATTTAAGTTTTTTACTTCAAAAGGTCCTTATGGCTCAGCAGCAGAAGCATAAATATTACTGTTAAGAAAGCTGATGATAAAAGTTGAATAAAAATCTAAGTCTGATTATAAAGTGAAATTAAATATCTGACAGTGATCATTACACAGTGTGGCTCTAATTTCTCACTTCACCATCTGTGTCGCAGCTTCCCATCTCCAAAATGAGCGTACGCATGGGTCAGAGCTGGCGTGAGGCACCGCACATTTTCACGTCGAGTTTGGATTTTATAAATCACAACCTTTGCGTGAAAAGTGGCGTACGCAAGTTTTATAAATCTGACCCCTGGACTGTTGGACTGTTGCCTCCAAACGTCACCCAATCCACAATGCAGGGGTCTCTTACAATGCCTTGTGCAGCTGGTGAGTTCACAGGAGTGGAGGTCCTACAATCCTTGTTCAGTCWATGAGTCCAACCTGGACTCATAGATAAACAAACACTTACTGATAGCACCTCCCCTAGGCCTGGTTCCAGGGCACAGCCCTTGTCCTAAAACTTACTGGATCTCCTTAGACTTAGCCTTCCCCAGAAACAAATGGTCACAGGAGACCCTCCCTGGAAAAACCTACATCAGACAACATAGCTTCTATGGTCCTTAAGGTGCTCAAAACCCCACCACAACACGTTGATCTCTGGATTCAGACTGCAGATGGTGGAATAAAGAAAATAAAAACAACCTGAAGTGTTTCCTCAGATCAGACAACTAATCTCCTTGTTCCACCCCTACAGCTCCCATCTTTACTGGAACCCACATCAAACCCTAAAACCTGACCCAGCCGAGACAAGAGGAGATCTTCAGACATCTATAAAACACTATCAGCAGAGAGACTTCCAGACACTAAGAACCTACAGGAAGCAGCAGCTGAGGTCTAACCCTGCAGAGAGCCAGCCCTGAAGAATCACTTCAACCAGCAGTCAAGCAAAGTATGCCACAAGGTTCTAATGCCCGCCGCTACAACATCTGCTGCACAACAGATACACTGACGCTTACACAGGAGATAGAAGTAACAGCGCTAAGTTCAAGTGAACCAGAAATGTTTCCCATGTCACTCGCATATCAGCCTGCAGTGCAGCAATACTTCCATGCAGGCACATTCAGAGCCTGCTGCTGCTCACGAGACCGTTTGTTCTTCCGACACAGATGGACGCTAAGGGCAAGTCTTCATGAATGACAGTAATGYAAAGTGATTTTACATCCCACCGTGAAAGAAAAAGTCACACACAGACAACAAAAAGCTAAAGCAGCATAAAAAAGCATCCCATTTTAATAGTCCACAAAGCATTTCTAAACCGACTGACTGGTTGGTTAAGCTCTGATGGAAGGGAACTTTAAAGACTCTACAAAACAGCTGACGAGAAAACTGAAAAGGCCATTCGTCTGATTTCAATACAACACACACACACACACACACACACAGTGAGTCAGCAGTGTAATTACTACAGCTGATTCTGCCAACAGCACGGTGTGCAGCATGCTGTAAATGTAAATTCAAACTGCTCCAGAGCAGCATGCTGGAGGTGACAGTCTCATGGAAAGGTGCTAATTTGAGACTGGCTAACAGAAAAGCTTCTGACAGTAAAGAGATGGTGTGTATGCAGTTTAAGTGTGAATGGCTGGAGTGGGTGCAGGAAGTTGGACTGCACCAGGTCTTTTGTCTTTCCATCATTGACCTCCCCTCCTGCACTCTCATGCACATCAGCAGTTAATTTTTTAAATATTTATCACAAGTTTAACCTAATGCTAGGGCTGTGCGGTATAAGCAGTAGATGGTAAAAACAGTATGAAGTTAGTCTACAGTAGAAATTTACCCTCTACCGTCATATCATCAGTTACGTCATCGCACCTGTGTCAACAGGGCTGTGAGTGCAGAGATAACTGAGCAGGAAGAGTTCAAAATATAATGAAGAAATAAAACATTTTAAAACACTTATATAGAGAAAAAATCCTCAAAATTTCCTCCTCCCGCTGTAGAAAAGTTACGTCGTGTCGCGGGATCATTTACACTACAGTAAAAATGCTGGGTTTGATTATGGTAATAAATGCTCTTAAAAATTACATTATCTTTGCTTTTTATAATTTTCTACCGCGATATATACGTTACCATGAAGGGGTTCAATTTATACCATGATATGAATTTGTGGTCATATATATAGATTGCGCAATCTGGAGGCGGAGCTTGATTTCGCCTCCTAGTCCATCTCATCCTGTATTTGAACAGGAAATGAGGAAATTCCGCGATTTTGAATAAGAAAACTATTAAAAAGTGTTTAAATTAATTGGAAATGTGTTTATAGTACAAAGCATTATAAAAAATATGACAATTTAATACATTTAATATTGTTTTTTCTTTTTAATTTCCATGATGAGCCTCCCCTGCCTCTAGTGACTGCACRTCACTGGTCATAATATGAACACGCTTAATCCAAAAAGGTGCAAAAAGGTCTAAAGGWGCAGGACTTCAARTRCTTCAAATCAACTGTCCAAGACATCAGGGAGTGTGCTAAAGAGGTGAAGACGAGAGTCCAGGCAGGATGTAGGGGACGGAGATAAGTTTAAGGAGAGATTAGTGACAGAAAGGAGGCAGCGAAGGTCAAAGGAAAGGGTTAGAAAAGAGCAGTGAGACCAGCTGTGTTGTATGGTTTGGACTCAGTGGCATTGACAAAAGACAGGAGACAAAGCTGGACTTTATGTTTTCAGTTTTTGTTATTTGTTAAAGGGAGAAGGAAAAAATGGTTTAGTTGATTATTTGATAATTTCATCAATAGATTAATATGGAAATAGTCTTTAGTGGCTGCTGTAGYCTGGTGACGTTAAGCAGCTTTATGTTTTAAGTTGTGTACAAAAGGTGAAGGGTCTGTTTCTCAGGGTTGTTTTCTTAACAAGATACATTTCAATTTCTTTTTCAGTTGTTTTTTTAAACGAACCTCTCTGCACAGTAACCTGGAGCCCTTTGTTCTTGAGAGGCAGGAAAAACAAGCCTAGAAACCACTGCTGTCTATTTTAGCTCTTCAGAAGGGGCAGAAAGAAATYCAGTTCTGGAGGCCACATGTGTTCTGTACAAACGTGAGCTGTCTCAACCCGAGTACTGATGACGTCAGATTAATCCAACTACATTTGTCATCCTATAAAAGTCTCTCCACCCCACCCACACCCCCGTTAGGTCAGGATGCAGAACAGTACCTGATCCAGAGCCTGAGGTGGTCATGTCGTAAATGAGGTCTTTCAGAGTTGTTCCAACGTTGATGAAGGGGTGGTCCATGGTTGGGTCCTCCTCACTGGGCACACGATGGTGGAGGGCTCCAGCCCCTCCAGCCCCCAGACCTCTTTGGTTGTGACAAATGTAGAAYGCCAAAACCAGCAGCAGGCAAAGCACACACACGGGGCATGCGATCGCTGCGGCAAGGGCCACGGGGCCCAGAGGAGGGTGGGTGGTTGGGGGGTCTTCTGAAGAAAGAGACACAAATTTAGCAGAAAATTTAAACACACAATAAACTCTGTGGGATTAACCTGTAAATAGAAACTGAAAGGGTCACTGTTAGAGAGAAAACTGATTAATGAGGATGACAGAAAAGGGTTACGGTCTGTAGCTAACAGACACATCTGTTACTTCCTCTGGGACAGACAACAACACTCTGAGTCAGGCTGCGAAACATATGGAACTGTTATCATCGTGGAAATATCAAAATCACTGCTAATGGTTGGTGATTCAGCAGCGAGAACATGGAAATTATCAGAACTGTTCAGACCCAGAACTGCACTTCACTGAAAACAGGCCTCTCTGAAAAATGAGTCCTTGTGACTCAATGAGACTACTTGTATGAATAAAGTTTAAATAAAAAACAAGTCTCTTAGTTAACTAAACTGGTTCTGAATGAAATGGAGTTCAGTAAATAAGCAAACACTCTCATAATGTCTGTTGGTTATTTTGTAAAAACAAAACAGTTACATGGTAATAAAAAATTAAAAATGTAATATATGTTTTAATAGCTTTGCTTTAGAAATAAAAATGCAACTATCACTGCTGTTTGAGTAATACATGTAGTTCTAACAGAACATATTGTAGTTTTAAAACTAAAAATATTTATTTAAAGTGGTTTAATTTGGCTGCACGGATAAATCAGCAGTGAGAACACAAATGAATGTGTCCTGATCTTTCCACAGGGAAATCCATTCGTTTTTTAAAGAAAAGTTAAAATCCTAATTTAAACAAAGATAATGCCAGCTCAAACCAGCATATTGTTTATATAAAAAGTGGGTATTTTTAAACAAAAAAAAATTAGACTATATCTCCGATAAATAATTTACAGTTCTCAAATAGTGTCTTATGTGCAGATATTATTTCTCTGTTCTGTTGGGAGGGTTCATGGTTCAGTGTTGGCATTTTTCTATTTCTATTTTTTAAATTCTTTCTATTTTGCACACAATCCAGGAATACACCATTTACATTTTTAAAATATTGAGTTGCATTCAAGGACGTGTCATTAATTTGTGTAAAGACGGGAGGAATGAAGTCTTTCCGAYGGTCTTTGGTTAAAGCAAGTTGGGATTTTTCTATAGTAAACAGAGAGACACTGCTTATTTAAAACATGTTTTCATTTATTCGGCAAAGATTTAAAACTATTTGCTTTAAATTTTAAACTCAAAAGGAAAGGTCAGATTAAAAAAAGTACTCAAAGCTCCAAACTAAAGTTCTTGTATGTAACGTGTGTTTGCGTGTATTCTTACTCGGTATGTTGTCGATGTCTGGATCTTTGTTGCAGTAGTCTGTGAGGCAGCATGTGGGGTAGATGCCGGAGTCCTGTTTTACGGACGGGGCACAGATGAAGGGCCGGTCTCGTGGAATCAGCTCGATCTCAGGTACGCACTGGCGCCCCTCGATGGTCACCTGGCTTCCCGACTTCCGGAGGGCCACGAAACAGACGCCGTCGGTTGTGCAGCTGGAGTTGGCACTGCAGCGGTCGCAGTAACACTGGAGAGCTGCAGGAGAGACAGGAGAAGAAAATAAGATCTGTAGAGTCAGGCAGCCTTTTGTTGGGCACGAGACCGGAATAAAAAGAATCAACTTTACCTTTTAACTAGGGCTGGGCAATAATTATATAGCAATATACAGTATATCATGGTAAAGATGGTTAGGGGTAGTCACGGGTTTGAATTAACATTTAAACCAAACATAGGCCAGAATATCCCCTGGACCATCTAAAGGCCCTGTCACACTATAACATTTTATACATTTTTATGTCAAAATTACTAAAAGTGATATATTTGATCAGTTTGTTAGCATTACAGTATGCACACGCCTAAAAGAGCCCTCCAGTTAATTTTTAAAAATTTCATCTTCAACTTAGATGCCTTTAAAATTTTTATAACTTGGCATAAGTTGTCTAAAACGTTAGTGTGACAGGGCCTTTAATCATTTGACATCCTTCAACCCAACTGCCTTTTCTGCCTTAAAACACAACCCAAACCTAAAAACAAAAACTTAAAGGGTCTTCTAAGATGAAGTAATGGTATGAAGTCTTAATAAAGGCCCTGCCACACTAGACAACTTATGCCAACTTATGAAATGTGTTTTATGTCTAAATTGTTAATAAAAGATATATATTTGATCAATTTGTTAGAATTACATCATGTACACGCCAAAAAGAAGCTTCCTGTTGATTTTTTCAGATTCCATCCTCAACATAGACATCTTTAAAATGTTCATAAGATGGCATAAATTGTGTAATGTGACAAGGACTTTACATGCACTAACGGCACAAAGATCAGGTTTTCATGGTGTATTTTCAGAAAAGGTGAAGCATTTCCCCCCAAGTTTCTGGCTTTTTTTAATGATGCAAAGAATTTGAGTTTGTGTTTTACTTTTAAGGCCAGCAATTTGTATTTACAGCTGCATCAACAGATCAACAGGAAAACCTCTGCTATGCCAAATCTACAATTTTCCTGCCTCTCTCTTGCTAAAAGGAAAGTATAGACTCTGGTATCATAGACCAACCAAACCAAAGTTTTTTAAACAAACAAACAATATAAAAACACAGCTTCACCCTGTTAGGATGTACTTTATAAGCCACAAGACAAACACCAGACAAATATAAGAAGACCACCACAATTTTTGTAAGAACCAGATAAATTGAAGCTTCACTGTGGTGCAGAGTTTGTCCTCACGGAAAATAAATTAATACTGTGACGCACAATGGCGACTGTTTCACAATCAATTATCAGCTGTTAAAACACAGACTTTCTGATGAATTACAAAAATATATTTGTTTTAATTATAGTGCTATTATCAGTAAAAGCTGCCCGTGGAAGCTTCCTCCTGCGTTATAAGGAGCTCTGTCTCTGATTTCTGGTTCTCCACTGCAGACTAGAGGGGCTTTGTGGGTTTGAACCCCCATTTTTTCCCCAATCGGTCCTTATTCACTGTTAATTTTTACACAGAGGTTTTCTCCAAAACAATGAAGCCATGGTTGGTGAACTAAATGCACTAACACTAATTGCGATGATGCTCTCTTCCCCGATCCTCCTCCGTGTGCTCTCGTTCTGCTGTTTGTCAGAATAATAAGTTGTTTAAAGATTCTTTCCTGGTTTGCCGTTATTCATGTTTTAGAAATGTTTCACCTAATCTCCTGTAGTCATTATTTATAGCAGCATATCAAATTCTACAGTTCTTTTGTCATCATTTTAATTTAATCTGAATGTTCGAACTGCCACATACTTCTTTGTGCAGTCTCAGTCATTATGTAATAGAACTTACAAGAAACATTTAGAACAGTGGTTCTCAAACTGTTTCTGTCGGGTCCCTACTTTGCAGAAGGCCACAGAACGAAACAGTAACAATGCACCAAACATTCAATATAAGCATAGCCCAATCAGTTGAGGGCCATTGGTTGGGCTTTATGGTATAAACTTAATGTTCATTACTAAATGTTTGAACATTTTCAATAATAACTGTTTTAGTCAGTTATACTGTTTTTATGATTGTTGGGAGCAAAATAATAGCTGCACAACCCTAATCACTACTTTTTTATGTGCGAGCTTTGAAAACCTGTAATCTAGGCTGTGCATGTTAGGTAGTTGCCTACTCGTACTAACTTCAGTTTGCTTYGCACCCAACTTGGCAGCCATGTTCCTGATTGAATCTGCTGGAGTACATTTTAAAAGCAAGAATCAAAATGTTCAAAAATTACTGAAAATGAGAGTGTTTTTGCTATCATTTACAAACCCTGCTGGAGAACTTCTCTTTATATCTGAACAGTGAGAAACAAAAGATCAGACACGGGCATGGAGAGAAATGTGTGTAACGTCAGGAAGTCTGCTCGGTCTCTGAGGTGTCCAGCTGTTAGCAGTGGTGTTATGAATAAATCAGGTCTCGCTCCTCATCTCCTCTGTGTCAGCACAGGGCAGACAGAGAGCTGAGTCCATGGTATCACTCTGCAGTTTCAAAACACATCACGTACGGATGGTCAGGTTGAAGTGACACAACACACCGCCACTGATAGGACCTCTGAATAATTTACAAGGCAGGAGCACAAATCTGAGGGTAMGAGCAGTGAAAGCCTGAGCCGAACACATAAACAGACACTTTCATCAAAGAAAGCCTTCACTTTGAGAATTTACCTTTCTAAAAAAATAATAAAATAAAATTTGAGCCTCGCTGTCCTTAGGGGAACGTCCGCTGCCTTTCATGCCTGAGTTTTAGGGCACTAAAACATTTCCGCAAAATGGCTGCAAAGATCACTCAGATTTATGCTCCCTCTGACTATTCTAAAATCAATGGAAGCAGTCACGTCCCACACAGATGTGAGCGTTCAAAAATGAAGTGAGCATCACAGAAGAACAAGTGGAATGAAGCAGAGCTCTATAGGTCGATGAGGAGCATTAAATATTTGACGGATGCTACTACCACATTAAATTTCTCCCAATGCAGTTGTTAAGACACATTGTTTAAAACAAGTTTTAGTTATCCGATTGAAGAAAAGTGGTATAAGTGGCTTCAATGTGCACTAAAAATGATACTTTTGATAGTCTGATTACAATCTGTCCTAATTCTCAACAAGGAACGTTCTAATAAACCAACATAACCTTTTAATGTAGTATTTTGAAAGCTGTGGCAGAGAATGGTCAGTTTTTTGTCACTTTATTCCACTTATTAATTAATACAAGCTCACTTTGAACACATTTTTAAGTAATGCCATTGTTGAGCAGCTTTGCTATGATGAACCACCTACATGTGGACATCATCTCCAAAACCTCTTAAATCGTGTAGAACCAAGGAGAGTCGATGTGAGTTGTGGTGAGACTGGAAAAGGGGCATATGATCTTATCTGGCCTCATTCATACTTTAAAACATGGGTGTCCAGTCCTGGTCCTTGAAGGCCACTATACTGCACATTTTAGATGTTTCTCTGCACCAACACCCCTGATTTAAATGAATGGGTGATTAATTGGCTTCTGTAGAACTTGAAAAGGTGGTTCAATCACTGAATCAGGTTTGTTGGAGAAAGGGAAACAAGTAAAACATGCAGGGTAGTGGCCCGAAAGAACCAGGATTGGACACCCCTGATTAAATAGATATTCCTGCTTTGGATTTATTTTACACTTTGTATTAGGGGTGCACTGATAAATCGGCCAGACAGTTTATTGTCACTGATTTCCCTCATTTTAGGAGATTGGAGATTGTCCGATACTTAGATAAGATAGGTGGAAGAAATTCTCATCCATCTCCACAAAGGTCTGGTAATCAGCCACTGTCTCCTTTTGCTCTGCTGTGAGCACTAATGTCCATTTAAAACAAKTTTGCATTGCTTCAAGGGTATTATTAAATGTTTTCCAATAAAATAAGTTTGGAACACTGGAGGTGTATTGTAACCTATAACACCTGACAGTGTGTTATTTTAAAAAATCTGTATCGGCCCAAATCAGTGATTAGTGATCAGCCAGAAAACTGCAATCTGTGCACCCCCACTTCGTATTGTAGCTAAATAATGAGGCACGGGCTACACTTGCATGCCTCCCCACACACAGGCAAAAACACCTATGTTTGCCTTCACCTTTAGGCAGCGAGCAAAGGTTTTAACAGTAAACTACTCTGATGCTTGTTACATTTGCTTGCAAAGTTTACCCCACCATTCAAAGTCTCAAAAAAAGGGGGAAGAAAGAAAACAGCAGCTGTGTGTGTATGTGTGTGTGGTCAAACGGAAAAACAGATGAAACAATGACATAGCTGAGAAAACAAAATAAAAAGGCAGCTGACATCGACCTGCTCTGACTCAGCGTTAGAGAATTTCAGATTAGTTGTGTTCAGCAAACACACACCTTTCATCTGTTAGGCTGGTGTGTCACAGACGTCTGGACAATGGAGACAGCAATGTTTCATAAAGTGTGGTATTTCAGAAATGACTAAAACATTTAAAAAATCTGAGATGGTGATGGTGGGGTTGTTTCAGGACGCAGCAGATTGGAAGAAAGTTGTAAAATATTATGCTGCGTTCACACAGAATGCAATTTCRGCTTCAAAATCGCAGCCAACACTGAAGTTTGAAGCTTGTGCACTTTGAGGTCAGACGCAGGACAGCTCTTGAAGCGCTGCACGGCGACAGCCTCCCCAYCCCTCSCTCCTCTGTCGGGCTCTGTTTAATGTCGGACGAGGAAGTGGCTTTGCTTTATTTACAGAGAGCAAGAGCATGTCAGGTTCATCAGATAATTAATTCATAATTAATTCACCAGATAATTCAGAGTAGAGGCTCACAGCTCGCTTTCAGGACTATTTTTCCAGTCTGATGAGCCGCTGCCACGCATTGGTGCGGATATCTCTGTCAGGACACCGACTGCAGGCACTGGATTTCAGCTAAAGAGCTCCTCTCCATCTGTTTCAGGTTAGTGGACATCATTCAGTAAACTGTCCCGTCGGGAAATATGTCGCTACGTCACACATGGAGTCTCTCTGATTGGTTGACGCGGCACGTTGAGCTGCAAAAGTTCAGATTTTCTAACTTCAGCGATTTGCGCCTCAGCGCGTCGAACGCTCAGATCGTTCAAATCGCGCTGCTCTAATCGCGCTTGAGGCGCCGCAGAACTTCCCGACGTTGCTTGAAGCACGTCCACCATAGACTTTGCATGTAAACCTGATGCTCCTGATGCTGAAATCGTGTTCGGTGTGAACGCACCATTAGGCTATTCAGCGCAGCAGTGTAACAAGGCTGATGCAGCTGTGAAATGTTAATAGAAAATGTTTGTGTCGAAAGTCTGGTTATGAGGTGGTGTTTTGTCTTACATAAAGAAAGCCTTCAGTTTGAATCTTCTTTACATAAGCATAGAAATTTATCAGGCGAATCCACAGCAAAGGGGAAAAAAATGATACCTGGTAATCACAATAACTGCGATCAGTTTGGTAATAATGATTATATAAAACTATTTATCGAGTTTGGAAACACATTGTATTTATAATCAACTACTGTCCTAAAATTAACACCCCAGGCTTCTCATCTCATCGGGACTTATTCTAAAAAGTTTGTGGGCATTCCTGTAGACAAGAAATGAATGTGTCATTTGCTCGCCGTTTAGGACATTTCATTGCAAAAACAATCTAGAAAATAAATTGTGATTACATCTGATTTTTAATTTAATGATTTTTTTATTGATTTGGTGTGAAAAAAAGTAGCTGATATGTTGCAGGCTGAAAACAGATTTCAGTGAAACTGCAGCTGAAAATGTTGAGCCTCCAACTAGTTTACAGCTGCAGTCCAGTGAGATACTGGCTTACACGGCATAAATACTTTATACTTCATTCCTGCCCGCAGACACCAAACAGCCTACATCCATCGGATTAGCTGCAAGAACATCGGTCAATGCAGTTCTGTAGACCTCATCTGGTAAAAACTTTACATTAAACGCTGCATCGAAAGACTTCACAGGAACTACTAAGCTTTCATAGAACAAACCAGTGTACTCCATTAAACATGTGTCGAGAAAGCTCAAACAGTTTTATCCTTTGACATTAATGAACTTATACTGTCTGTGTGGACTTAATGGTAAAAGTAAAAAAAAAAAAACAACACACTCTTAAAACAGTACGTTTCTGTTGAGAGGGTGGCACAGTTGGTTTCAGTTGGTAGAGCTGATGCCTCTCAGCAAGAAGGTTGCTGGATCAAATCCCGGCCCAGGGTCCTTTCTGGGTGGAGTTTGCATGTTCTCCTCGTGCATTTTCTCCGGGCACTCMGGCTTCCTCCCACAGACCAAAAACATGACCGTTTGGTTAATTAGTAACTAAATTGTCCCTAGGTGTGAGTGAGTGATTGTTTGTCTCGTTTGTCTCTATGTGTGGCCCTGTGATGGACTTGCAACCTGTCCAGGGTGTACCCCGCCCCTCGCACTGTGACTGCTGGATATGGGCACCAGTGACCCTGAAAGGAAGAAACAGGTATTGACAATGAATGGTTGGATGGTCGTTTCTGTTTAGCACCCTTGATGAGTTTGGATCTTCTTGAATGATGACATAATGTTTACTGCGAACATTTCATGGCAAAATCCTCAACATAGCTGCAAAACATGCACGCGTCTGGCTTGTACAATCAATCTTTTATTTTTATTCCCTTCTGATCACAACAGTAAATCACAACCACATTCCTCTGTGACTTTTCAAAATAAAAGCACTTTTGGCAAATTTCTACTAACACACGATTTTTAGCAGTATCCGTTTTAAATCCTATTTTAACAATAATATTCAATTCCACTCATATTCTTTATCCAGAGCACCAGTTTCTTCCTTCAGGTCGGCGTCTCAGAGTTCCCGCATGTAGACTGAACCGCTACAAGAACTCATTTGTTCCACTTTCTAAGCCATAAACAGTAAGAAACATTACCCATGAATTGTGATTTTAAGCAATAATGTTTATGATTTTAAATTGCACCGACATGCTTCTTTTATGTACTATCTCTCTTGAAATGTATTATTCTAAATGTGTTTTATGCGAGGATGTAAAGTGTCTGTGTCGTGGGTTGTTTGAACTGTGTAGCAGTCAGGTTCTGTACACAAGACAAATTTCCTTCAGGACAATAAAGTTAATCTTATCTCATCTTATCTTAATTCAAATACGTATAATTAAAAAATATATATAATATAATTCGATATATAATTAATTAATTTTGTATGAAATGCATCTACAGTATCTTAAATCACATAACATTTAGCATCAAGGTGGATTACAGGCTCTTACAGAGAGGTCAGACTAGATGTGATTCATTCAGATGGGATGTATCTGAAAGTAATGGAGCATTAGCTAACTTTTAAAATGACAGTGAAGTTGTTTTGTTATTTGACAACTTGTTTGTTTAACATCTTACAGCAGCTGATAAAACTATGATGATATATAAATTTTGGATTTCTGTATTTGGGATCTCATTTAAAAAAAAGAATCAGTGCTTCTTACTGACAGTTTAAGGCATTGCCTGATCAGGAGCAGCGGATGATGAGTCCTAGCTTGTATTTGACTAAACTTTCAATAAAGTTACTGCACTTTTACTTGAGCACAGTGTTTAGGATTCTATCCATCCCTGTATGAAAAACAAATGTTTTCTGTGACTTTTAGAGATATTGGAAAGCAGAGACAAAATGAGTTCAGCAAACAAACAGAAATTTTGGTATTTTTATTTCTGATTTGACATTTAAAATTAATTGGATTAACTGCTAGAGTGCAATATGAATGTTAGAAATTATGCAAAAAAATATGACCTATGTCGTATATTTTTTAAAGCAAATGTCAGAGTAGTGAAAGGGCAGCTTAATAACTCTGTCTCTGCATATGCTCTACGTTTATGAAGAAAAACTAAGGTCGATGATAAAAAGTGCCTTTTCTACGAATGCAACAAATTCATTTATCATCGTTATGGACAGGATAAAATTATTTTCAAAGAATGTCTAATGAAATTCTGAAAATTTGTTCCAGGACACAGATTTAAAAACAAGGAGCATCCTTGCTCCTGGAGTCTGAATTTTATTTGTCTGAGAGTAGCTTTAGATGATTTACCACACAAGAAAGTAGAAAAGAGTTTGGAAGGGATAAATGGGGAGTGGGGGTAACCACAAAGCAAATGAAAAACAAAGTTTGCTGCAGGCAAAGCTTACTGCTAAATAATATTCATAAGCAACTTTTTAGTACGCTTTGTCTGCACATAATTGACTGCAAAAACTAGAAAATGTGTGACGACCCAACAGTCGGGTCCAAACAGAGGAGAGCTGAGAGTAACTGAGCGAGCAGAATTTAAATATTCCACTATAAAAAATACCCAAAATTGGTAAATAACAAAACAACATTATTATTATTATTATTATTAATAGTCAACAAAACAACTTCACATTCTTTTCCAAGTTCATCATCTGAGAGATAAAACTGTATAAAACTCTACAATAGTTTTAGGTTAAATTTTATGTACAAACTAAAATAACATTTTTTTTTGTTTTATATGTTTACTTTCATTTTACCAGAGGAAGATTTTTTTTTCCTCAAAACAAAAACAAAATCTGCTTCCACTGTTATAGTTTATGTACTTTTAAAGAAAAGTAGAAAGTGAAACTAAAGACAACATACATCCAGTTGTACATTCATGTAGACACAGCTGATGACTCTCTGACCAGCCTGATTAAAGCTGTTCCAGCCTTTCATTTAACACCGTTTGGGAAAATGGTCCGCAGTAGGAAAGAGTGGAGTATAACAAAGATGGATTAGTGACAAAGCTCCAAGTAGCTCTGGTACAGCGTGTAGGGAGGCCCCTGAGGCCCTTCAAATGAAAACACTGGATTAAGTCTAATCTAATCTGTTGAGGCACTGTAGAAGGCAGGAGGAAGAGAAAAATGACGAAACACAACCTGACAGGATTCAGATCAATAACAACTCAATTTAAAAACTACACATACACAAACTATTCAGCCACACCAGGGCAAATATAAACACAGAAGTTAAGAGTCAGGCCATTAAACAGAGGAGAGGAGGGAAAATACAAGAGACTGTACAGAAAGCACAGACATACAACTGAAACCAGGGGTCAGATTTATAAAGGATTGCGTGGAAACCATACTAAAAATGAACGTACGGCCAAAAGACAAAAATGGTGTACGCCAAAAGACATTCAGATTTATAAAAGTGTGCGTACGCACGTTTCACCGCATTTTCCCTTTATAGATCACAGCTGTGCCTCATAATTTTCGCACAAGGTCCCGCCTCAGGTTCTACCCTCTAYACGCCCACATTCAACCATAAACAATCAATGCAAAGTACCTCATGAATGTTAAGATGTATTTAAATCAGTCAGCTGATCAATGTCAAAACAAGTGATTGGCCGTTTCAGACACACACTGCGTCGTGCGTCTGGAGGATGACAGGTGCTGAAAGCTGTTCACGTGAACAGAATGTCTGTAATTTACACAGTTTTTCCCTCATTCTGCAGGTTTACAGACGTTTAGAGTAATCTAATGATTTATTTCAAAATCTCAGCTTCAAATTAATTTTCTCTCAGAGGACGGTAAAAACAATAAATAAAATAAGCCAGATAAAGTTAAGTTCACCGCTCTTCTCCCCCGTCCTCCCCCTCTCTGCTCTGTTATCTGCGGCAGACCCCACACACACACACACACACACACAC
>NW_013952471.1:1283672-1286499 GCF_001266775.1 Austrofundulus limnaeus
ACACACACACACACACACACACACACACACACACACACACACACACACAACAAATATGGTTCTTAAAAAGTGAACTGCTTATAACATCCACACTGGCGAGGGGGGATGCGCCCTGCGCTTGTACCCAAAGCGTGACTTTTGCTGTCATGCTGTTGAAATGTCTCTTGTCGGGGAGAGGTCTGTGGTCTGTGTGGGTCAGGGTCGTCTAAGGAGGAAGCACAATGGATGTGTGAACCTTTATTTAAGGTTTAAGCTTTTATTTCAAATGTCATTCTGGCTCAGCAGCAGAAGTATAAAAATTACTGTTAAGAAAGCTGATGATAAAGTTGAATAAAAATCTAAGTCTGATTATGAAGGTAAATTAAATATCTGACAGTGATCATTACCCAGTGTGGCTCTAATTCTTCATTTCACCATCTGTGTTGCAGTTCCCCATCTCCAAAATGAGCGTACGCATGGGTCAGAGCTGGCGTGACATTTTCACGTCAAGTTTGGATTTTATAAATAACAACCTTTGCGTGGAAAGTGGTGTACACAAGTTTCTGGGCTCCTTTTGTGCGTACGCCAGTTTTATAAATCCGACCCCAGATGCTTACACACACTGCATGAAAACATTTTTTTCCCACACTGTCAGACATTAAATCAGACTTCCTGTCTGAGGTCACTGAAGAGCCACAAAATTATTTTTTTTATTTGTTACGTCTGAATAATGAGAGAAAATTAAAAAAAGCATTTTAAAACTTCTCTAAACTCACAAGTTTACATAAACCTTCTTAGTATTTGATAGCATTTCCTTTCAACTGTATGGATCCAACTATTTGAGWACGCTTTCACGAGTTTCTCACAATAATTGGTGTGAATTTTGTCCCATTCCTCCTGACAGAGCTGTTAGAACAGAGTCAAGTTATAGAAAAAAAAGGCATTTATTCGAAAGTGTCGATTACACACTTTTTCACGAAAATGGTCCCATAATGATCAGAACAGAACATGTTCTTGGGTTTCCCATTTCTCCTTCAAATGTAACCAATGACCAAACAGTGTAATTTGAATTTCATCAAACCACTGGGCTTATCTTCAGAAATTAAGATCTGTAATCCTGCGTGTATTTGCAAACTTGCAATTTTATGTTGCTTTGGTAGTAATGATGTCTTCCTCACTCAGTGGCCTTTCCAGCCATGCCTGTGCAGGACTTGTGTCACTAGCTGCGTTTCCATTGCAAATGTGCGCAAAACTTTGTCAATATTCTGTTAATGTCGAAAAAACACAGTTTCGCAACTGCGGTGTTTCCATCAAGTAAGAAATGCTATTAAAGTCACGCGAGAATACGCTTGTTCTCGCGATAAGTCATTACAAACATGGCGGCAATGGATGTAAACACGTAGCATGTTGCTACCACGACACTAGCGCTCATCATCAGAGGAGACGTCGGCGTCTTATCGAGGCTTTCCAGCGACAAGCCCCTTATACTTGGGAGTGGCTACATATGCTGAGTTTTTGGGAAAATGTAGTCGGTGAGTTTAATACTTTCTTTTACTACTTTGGTGATTTTACTACTACTTTTACTTCGTTGTCTTCTTCGTCATCTTTTTCGCCAGTAGAAACAGCCAGTTCTTGAACACGTGACTCCTGTGATGCGAAAAAAGTGTTTCCATTGCAGTTTTGCGAAATACATCAATTTCAATACGGCCGAAAAACCACCTCTTCCTATCGCAAAAACATTTAATCGGAAAACGTATTTTTTTTTTCGAAACTGACGTGTTTCCATTGAGCAAATTTATTTTCAAAATTCTAATTTGCTCATTTTCATGGTCAATGGAAACACAGCTGTAGATAAGACTCCCTGACCAGCTTCAGCAGCATCTTCACAAAGCCTTTTGCTTTTATTTTGGAGATTTTATGCACATTTCGCACCAAAACACATTAATCTCAGAACAGAATCTGTCTTTTTCCTTAGGAGTATGATGTCAGGACATTCCCATCATTCACCCACTGCTGCACAATTAATTCTAAAAGCAACTAAAAGCAAACAATAATTCTCATAAAAGGGTAACATCAGGAATGCGCGATATAAACGATATACGGTAGAAATGATATAAATTTGTCCTATGATAGAGATCTGTAGTCTACCGGCCAACCGCGCAATTCTTTTTGATGACGTAACCGGCTGGAGTCAAAACAGAGGAAGCGGGAAGCAGCGAGGCTGAGAGCGCAAATGAAGAGGGAAAAAAAACTTATCCGGACCTGGTTCGTGTGTGTGAAAATGAATGCCGAACTGTTTACATATTTACGTGATGGCGCGTCCTCCGGTCGGATGCCGACCGACCACACTGCCTGCAGATGGAGGAGCGCGCGCCGCGGCATGTGTGAAGGGCTCGACACACGGGAGGCGACGTCGCTCGCTCTCCATTCATTTCCACACAGCGAAGCGACTGTCAGTGCAGGTAAAGTCAGTGCTCAGGTGGGAYGCACAAAAATCCGTCTGGACCTCGTTTCTCCTGCGGTCAGAGCGCGATGACGCACGGCCGAATGAGCGCGCACTCCAAAGAGCGACTATAATGATTGTCACCTCGCCGGAGCGCACACAGATTAAACAGGTGGAGTGCAGAAAACATAATCTGCAAAGTGTGTAGAAAGGAATAAAAACAAGCAATTTGTCTTACCACCTTAAAACGAAGCAGGTTATTCCAAACACAACATCCAATGGATGCAGATATCTGTTACATTAAAGTTATTGTGTGTATGTGATTATATATATATACATATACATATATATATATATACATACATATACATATACATACATATACATATACATACATATACATAT
>NW_013952471.1:1288206-1289864 GCF_001266775.1 Austrofundulus limnaeus
CCCTCTCTCCTTTCCTCCTGCTTCGCAGCAGGCGCTTTCATGTCCGCAGCTGACCCCGTATGGATTTTTTGCAAAATTTATGGATTTTTAGGGCTCTTTATACAGGTAAACGTCCAAAAAGACCGAACTTCAGTCAAACAAGACCCAACACTTTTATTCATGATTTAAACTAGCGATCTTGTGAGCAGCTGCAGCTGTATACTTTTTTTTTCAGTCAGGCTGTCGCGGAGCGCTCCACCCACTCTGTCTGAGGCTGGTGTGGTGTGAGGCGGACAGCTCAGCCGAGGCTGCTGGAGCTCAAGGTTCTGATCGGAGCCAACATGAGTCAGTCCCAGACTGAGCTGACTTGATCAAGTCTCTTTCTTCCTCTGGTGAGGAGTGGGGGTGAAAAATCCTCCACTTCAGACCATTTAGAGATGTAACTATCAGCGATATTGTGGTCACTCTCCATGTAGCATCAATTATGCTAATGCTAGCTGCCTGTCGCATTCTCTCGTCCTGGCCACACCTCCGCTCTCTAACCCCCCTACCCCACCCACACCCCCTCCCCTACCCACTTTGATGCATTTTTCAAATTTCGCCTTGGGGCGGACTTATCTTTTTACAGGGGGGTAAGATACACTTTAATTTGTAGCAGCAGATCTCATCTTTACTCCTGGATTTTCTAGCAGAGAAGACGGGTGTCTCGTCTTTGACCTCAGATAATATCTAACTGTAAAAGTTCAGCGCCTCAATATGTGCCCAACCAGCTTTTAAAAAGACAAAAAGTAATTGGACAATTGACTCAATGGCTATTTTAAGGGCAAGTGTGGGCAATTCCCTCGTTATCTCATTGTCAATTAAGCAGACAACCCATCCAAAAGAGTTGGATGATCACAGAATAATTTCCATGGTGAAGAGAATCTACTTCACAACTGCCAACCAAGTGAATGGCCAAGTCAGTCACCTGATCTCAACCCAATTGAGCATTTCACTTGTTGAAGACTAAACTTCAGACAGAAAGGCCCAAACAGCAACTGAAAACCTCTGCAGTGAAGGCCTGGCAGAGCATTAAAAAGAAGAAACAGGGTGTCTGGTGATGTCCATGAGTTCAAGACTTCAGGCAGTTATTGCCAAAGGATTTCCAACCAAGTATTAGAACTGAACATTTTATTTATCATTATTTAATTTGCCCAGTTATTTCTGAGACCCTGAAATGAAAGGATCATGTTTAAAAAATGCTTTATAGGGTACCTGCAGGTTTTAGCAAGTCAAATTTAAGACCTTTTTAATACCACCTTGAATTGAATTTAAGACCGAAAACATAAGCGATGTGTCGATCAATAAAACATATTGAATATAAAGGTATTCATTGCTCTCTGGTTAAATTAGCTGTATTTTACAAGTGCAGAATTTGGTTGGAAACAACCAACCTAAAATACATCTACTAAATACATTAATGGCATGAAACTTGTGTTTTAACCTCCAGTTTTGTCTTCATACAAAAATAAATCATTCAGCCAACTGTCAATAAACATGCACTTTAACCTGCAGCATCACTATCCAACAAATGTCTGAAGGAAGAGAGGTTTTAACAACTTTCTCTAGTTTTTTAACGTAAGATCAGTGTTTTGAATTGAGGTACTTTGATACATTAGAAAAATTATAGCACATAAAGT
>NW_013952471.1:1290107-1291653 GCF_001266775.1 Austrofundulus limnaeus
TTCAGTGAAGCTCTTTTCAGATTCAAAATACCTTTGAGGAAATGTTTTTAAAGATGCCAAGTAAACTGCATCATAGCGCACGCTATGTTGCAGATTCTGAACTTCTGAACTTGATGAATCGAAATCGAATCGATTTAGAGAATTGGCCATGATACCTAGCCCTATTAATGAGTTGACATCCTTCTAGAAGGTGACCTGTGACCTATTATGGTCAAAGGTTTTCTGTTACTAGTGACCAATGTGTGGCAACTCCTTACCTTGGTAGGAGGTGGATACATTGGATAATCATACTATTTACTTTTCATATTTGATCATTTATGAATTATATTTATCACAGTTCAGTTAGTAGTATAGTTCTAAAGATAATAAAAGTTCAGCACTACCAAACAGACAAAACACCTCATTATGGTTAAAACATTTTGTAGAATTAACTTGTTCTTCAAGAGTTCGACAAAAAATTAAATTTAAACTTGGGCAAATGTCTTTGCTGTGATCAGGRGTCTACAAATATTCATCTTTTAGTGTTAATAAATGTTAAATAACTAATGCAGCAGCTACAACTTCTCTCACCATGAGACACAGGATGAGCACGTTCTCGCTGTGACGGGCTCTCTCAGTCAGACCCAGAGTTTGGCCACGCGCTTAAGTTGCACATCTTGTTTACGTATCATTTACGCATCAAAGTAACATGAAATGTTCACATGTATTTGGCCCAGTGTGCTTTCTATAGTAAAATAATAACAACACTCCGAACACAAACGTTTAACACAGAGTTAGACTTTAGATAGAAAAGACCCGAGCAGGTCGGGGCTTGGTTCTGGAAGACGGGTTSTAGTAACGGTGATACAGCTCAGGTGTCTCCTCGGCTGCAGCGAACTGGTCACACGCAAACACATACGTTTAATACTTAGACATTTAATAATTTATTACATAACTCCACCTTCATGTGGGGAGGGTGGTTCTGGTAGCAGGTCGAGGTGTACTCCAGGGAACAAAGTCTGATCAACTCTGATTAGTTCATCTGCGGTTGTGATTACGCTCAGAGCCTGAAGGACCCGCCCTGCTCTGCTCTGATTGGCTAAAACCGTGACTCTGGTTCTTTTTTATTGGTTGAAAGTAGTGTCAGTTAATCCATCACAACACAAGTTTGGTTTTTCTTTTCTCAACAGGAAATGTGCTGCAGAGACGGCCGAGGTAGACGGAGAACTTTAATCGCTTCTGCCCGATAAAATTTAAGACCTTTGAGTAACAAATTTAAGACCAACTTGCACACTTTGTAACAAATTTAAGATTACTTAAGGTCTTAATTTTAGATATGTGAATTAAAGACTTTTTAAGGATTTTAAAGGACCCGCGGACACCCTGCTTTCGTTCCTCACATTTCTACACAATCGTTGTTCAAGCAGTTGGTCTGCTGTTATCCAGATGGATTTCTTCACTAATAAATTTATATTTCATTAGTTTGAAGATATTTTTAAGTTGAAAATAAATCACACTCCATAATTATGTTGACAATAGGCTATTCTGCTTGAATTAGAGTTATAAT
>NW_013952471.1:1295058-1299266 GCF_001266775.1 Austrofundulus limnaeus
GTGCCAGACTTATTTTGAAAACATTTTAAAATGCTTATTTCAGAACCGCAACTGAGACCACTGGAGACCGCGAGCGCGGGTGGGGGTACGGTGCACGACGGTGTGGCTTCTGAATAAATGAAAATGATTTAACACAGTTGTTTATACTTTTAGCAGCTCATTTTATTCCACAGCTGACCTGCTAAAAAATGACAGATTTTATTTTCTGGATCTCTGACAGACGGACTTCAATCTCTGAACTCGTAAAGTTCTTCTTTTGAGTTTTCGCTGTCATTTTTCATGAATGGACACTTCCTTGTTTCTGAGGTAGGAGACATAGCCTTATATGGTGTTTTTGGGGTGGTAATTATGCTAATCTCCTCTCRCGTGCACGAGCAGCTGGATATGAACAGGTGGAATTTATGCAGCTCATTTACACACTTTTCCTGAAGATAGAAGAGTTTGTCGAATCTGACGTGACATGTTCGTATGAACCCTTCGTACGAACAAAAGTAAGAGAAATTTAGGATAAGAATACGAACATGTTCTTGCGTGAGGCCAAATGTTATCTCTATCCAAATAGATATGAACCTAACTGTAAAGTACTCAAAATGGACAACAACACCTCTGATCAAAAACTGTGACCGTGGAGAAAATCCACAGATCTGATATTAAGATGAGATATTAGTATGAAGTGGAGCTGATTATCCATGTGTTAAAACTAGGCCTTTCCTCATGTGACTTCATGCAGTCTTGATTCATCAGCTCGGCCGGCATACTGCCAGGCTTTCTGCAATCAAAACAAACTCTGCCCCAGAAACAGAGCCTTCCTTCCCCAGGGGGACTGATTGGATGGTTTGGTGGGGGTAATAAGGGTAGCTGTAGTGGTCCACTACATAAAGCTGTGCTACCTGGCAGAAGGAAACATTTAAAAAAATTTAATCACTGTCCCTGGTGCGAGGTGATGCTTTTGGGTCCATTTGGAACTAAACTGAGTTATCAATAGAGTTCATAGTGCAGAAGTCAACTGATCTGACCACACTAGTGTTCATCCCTGCAGAAACCCAGAAAAAAACCCAGAAGATGAGGAGAAATAAAATAAAGTAGGAAGAGAGTTGGGTCGAGACTAAAGCTGCACAATATCTCGTTTGAGCATCATCATAGCGATGTACATGTGTGCAGAAGTCACATCACAGATCCTGCAATACAGGAGGCATATTAAACCACTGTGTAAACAACAGGTCATTGCACGAAATGGCCATATGTTATGGCATTTATTTTGATGGTTTGCGTCTGCCAGTGGAAGTGACTGCATCCGCTTCGTGTAAAAAGACAAAAACAAACTTTCCTTTTGTGGAAAATTTCTAGGACAATAATGGAAGCTTTAAGGAAAATAAGGAAAAATGTAAAATATAATGTAGCATGAAGGCTAATATCAAAGGGTGATGAAAACAGAAAAGAAGCTCCACACAGAGGCAACACGTTATGTGGTAAAAAGCTATTCGTTTGTGCATGATAGAAGGAAACATTCAGAGATACGAGCACAATAAAAGCAAGCAATAAAATATAACAAGAATAACTCAATGTAAACAAAAACATACCTGTAACATGCACAAAAAATAGGTAAGATTGGAGCAGGCTCATCGTCAACAAGATGGCAGCAGAACTTATAGTGCCAGGGTATCATATTTAATGTTTAACTTTGACTAAACACATTCTTTGTCTCATTGCTACAGAGCACCACTAACAAATAATTACTGAGCTCTATGTGGCATTTTCTGCAGAAAAACAGTGTTTTAACGTTCTATTATAAACACTGGAAAGTACGAATCGACATCCATTATAAAAGATGTAATTTATGGCTTTAAAACTGCTTATTAAATACCGTGCTATCCAACAAAACAGCTCAGGGGCAGAAGAAGTATTATCTTTCCTCGGTTAAATTAGTTTATTTTGTTGCATTTAATTTAAAATTTAAAGTTTATATAAAACAATTTTCATATCAAAAAAAAAAAATGTGTGTGTGTGTGTGTGTGGGGGGGGGGATCTTGGCAGGCCAGACGGGAGTCACCTGTTTGACACGTGTATATTGTTGTTCCGGTCAACTGTTGAAAATTCCTGTAATTTTTCATATCGCAGCGTGCATTGCAAAGTTAGAAAAAAATCACAATGTCATTTTTTTCCAATGTTGTGCAGCCAGAGTCGAGACGTTGGAGGGTTATGTAGAAGACAGGTTGTTTAGCTGTGTCTTCTTTCCCTCATTATGTGCAACATCAGATCCTTGTTTAAACAAAATGGCTATAGGCTAACACACCAGGGCTGTGGTCCTAAAGAGGACCAAGACACCAGTGACCCCTGTCCACATTGATGGAGTTTCTGTGGACGACTATACATATTTAAGGTGCCTACTTAAACCAAGTGTACAGGACAAAACATTCTGGGGTGGTTTAAAAAAAAAAGGTCAGTGCTGCCTCTAACTTCAGAGGAAGCTAAGGTCCTTTAATATATGCACGACAATGCTGAGGATGTTTTACGAGTGTGTGGTGATCAAAACAGTCCTGTGTGCTGCAGTGTGCTGGGGCAGCAGATTGAAAGTGGCTGACTGTAACAGACCGATTCAGAGGCTGGTGATGTGGTGCAGCTGGACTCAATGACTGCAGTAACAGAGAGGAGGAGGTCGTTGTCTAAATTAAGAGACTCAGTGCTGGTTAACTTCTCTTACCCATTCCATAACTCCTGACTGAGCACAGAAGCATGTTCAGTAATAGATCCCACCTGCCCAAATACACCACAAAACAGTCCTGCAGCACCAAGACGTGTAATTCTCATGAATGTATTACTTATACTTGAAGTGTTGTTTTATATAACTGTTTTTCTTTTACTTTAACGACTAACAAACCCAGATTCCCCCTGAGCTCAATAAAGTGTTCTGGTTCTGATTCTGAGGTTTGCAGAGTTGATTATACAGAATCAGTCTCTTTCAGTGTTTCAAAAATATTCTAAGATTTCTGCAATCATTAAAAGTTACATTGTAGAAGATGTTTCTATTCATCAGCGTTCCCCCGACAGGATGAACGTCAAGACTTCATTCAGCACTAGGGTTGGGCATAATCGTATCGTGTGCAATTAATCGTCAGAAAAACATGTATCGATTATTTTTTGGCACTTGACAATTAATATGATTAATGCCAACAGGCTTCAAATATGACGAACATAAAAAAAGTTCTGTAATTTATTTATCAACACAATTTAAAATTTGAAGCGTGAAGTCTGTAATTTTGACACAATTTAGAATGGATTTATATGAAGAGCAAATCTTTCCCACTAAACTGGTAATGTGACTAGGACATAAGGATGTCCTGAGACTCCACGGGATTAATCGTCAAATTAATCGTTATCGGCTAAATACCACAATTAATCGGGATTAATTTTTTTGCCAATATTGCCCAACCCTATTCAGCACATTTTCTTCCATCTTTCTAAAGAGTCAGAATATTTATGAGAGTAAAAMTTTGGTTTTATAAAAACTAAGGAGCTCAATTATAGATTTACAATTAGAATCATTTAATTTTCTTCTTGAAAGACTAAAATTCTGTTTTTGGAAATGTTCAAGGAGATCGTGACTGATGGCTGTTCAATTCATATTTACTTCATAAAAGTATTACATGAAATTGTATGAATTTTCTGTTCGTTCATTTATTTCCTGTACTCTTGTTAGTGCAGTTCAGGGTCATCAGGTCGGTGTACGACATCCTGGATAGATTTCCACTCCATCGCACGAGTAAAACTACTTTTGAAAATTTTGTTATAGAAGTCAACAGTGTATTAGGGGTGGGAATATTCAGACATATCACAATTCAATTAAAATTCAGAGGTGCTCCGTGTGAATACAAAACGACTATCGATTATCTTGATGCTTTTATAATCACTTCAAATGAAGTCCTGAGCAGCGAGTAGTGCTGGGCGGTATACCRTTTTGTACCGAAAACCGGTTTTTATTTTTGTTATGATATGAATTTTCAGTACACCGGTTTTTATAAAGCCTTGGAACGTGCGCGCCAATGTCCTGTTTCACCACGGACCGTTTTCATTGCTGCACCGCTGAATGCACGTGCAGCAGTAGCGAGTGTTGTGGAGGAGGGTGAGAGTAGGGCTGCCACAAACGATTATTTTAATAATCGATTAGTCATCGATTATTTTTTCGATTAATCGACTAATCGGATGATACG
>NW_013952471.1:1299847-1306039 GCF_001266775.1 Austrofundulus limnaeus
AGTAACGGGTCAATATCGGTATCGGTCAATATCGGTATCGGACATTTCTCAAAGTTGTAATATCGGTATCGTATCGGAAGTGAAAAAGTGGTATCGGGACATCCCTAGTTTTATGTAAACAATTTAGAGAAGAAAATCTATTTTAATAATCCCTTCACCAAACTCTATATGTCTTCTTCCCAATTTCACAACAAACTCCACTTCTAGCTTGAAATAAGAGATTCAAATAGACTAAGAATCCCAGCAGGAAAAAAAAAACATATTAAACACTCATCAAAACTGAATTTTAGATGCAGAAAGTTAAATAAAATTCACAAAGTCTGATTTCAAAACCAAACATAATGGCTCCAGAAGTCAAAGTAATGATAGCTGTAGTAATAAAGTTTTTATTAGACTGTATGTAATATTAAACAGCTTGTTCCTTCATGTAAATACCAACTAAAATTAACCAAGTTATATCAATATGCTGTACCAGAGGGCTGACATTTCAAGTATTCTGCTCAAAGAAACTCATCAAGGCAAAAATTGTTAAACTTTTTTATTAATCAATGTGTCTGCATACTGCTTATTGGTCATCTTGTACACCGTTGTTAGCTTATAGAAATAAAGTTATGAACGGCTTGTGTAGCATGTATCCACAATAATAATCATGAATGAAAGATTTGATAAAGAGCCCACTTATTTCAATATTTTACTGCTGCAGCCTGATTAGTGTTTTCAGTACACATGACCTAACAGACTTAGTCCAACATCCTGCTTATGTTTCTAAATGGTATGCATTTTTGAGCTTGTTGGTATGAACTGAGATTATTTATAAAATACTGTTCAAGTGCCAGTCATATATTAATTTCATCTCGTAAGGAAACTTATGTCACAAGGAGCAGCTCCTAAGAGTCTAGAAGGGATAAAATAAGAAGAGGGGGTGGACAGATCTAGAGAAAGGATGTTGTTTAAGGCAGATGACTCACAGTTCAGACTAAACCAGCTGGAATGGTCTGATTGGGTGACCCAGTGCACAACCCCTTTGCCTAACATCAACATCACCATTATTAGAGGTTGCTCTACCACACCRCTGCCACTTCTAAACTCTGCGACTCCTGAGCCAGCAGCTTAATGATGAGTTTGTTTAGTTCTACTAAAAGCACCACTTGACCGGCTGGGGAGCATGTTGGTTCATTTGCTCTCAGCATCCAAACAAACCCAGCCTGTCTGGCTTCACTAATGTGAGAAAACACATGCTGTCATTTCATCGACTTCAGCTGGAGCTGCTACTTGTCCACCTTATCCGCCTCCGTGTTAAAAAAAGTACTGTCTACGAGCAATGTTTGCTTTTTTAAATCGTTTGACTCACCTTCACTCTGCCAGGTTTCTGTCTAAACCATAAAAGCCGGAGCGAAGAAGTCATTAAAAATAATGATTTTATTTATTAGTGATGCAGCATTTCAAAAGCTCATCCTGTCTGGAGCCAGGTCAACATCAGTACCCGAGTAAGTGGTTAAGTTCAGTGGCTTTATTCCACCTCAAAGAAGACAGGRTAAAGTCAAGCGAAGGATGAGAGACTAGATACTTACAACAAGTACCCCTTGTTGTACCCCTACAACCTCCATGCTAAAAAATGTTGTCATAGGCTGTGTCTCAATTCATGGGCTGGGCCACGTGGGCCACATCCTCCCTGGGCCGGGTAGGCTGCAGAAAACTGCTGTGAAATGAGACGGTCTACTATTTGTCTGGCGTCAGCTTCACGTGAGTTCGCATGACCACGTGCTCTCTCATCAACATAAAGATCAGTTTCATGTATGACTTGAAATGCGTCGGGACGTGTAAATACACGTCTTTTTACTAGAAGAATAACTTCACTGTTAAAACGTTATCAGTTAAAAAAAAAACCATTAATAATTCAGGTTTAGCTCCAGTATCTACGACAGAGTATTAGGCCACATAACGAGATTTTTTTATTATTATTACGACAATAAAGTGATAATACTATGAAAATAAAGTTATAATATTATGAGAAAAAAAAGTCATAATCTTACATCATGTCCATCTGTTCCTCATTTCCTCCTTATTTTTCTCACACCTGCTGTGTACAGCCATGTTTCTGTGTTTATAAAGAAGTCCTTCATAACTTGGGTCACTGTTAAGATTTATATGCTTTCATCCAAATTAATTATGTGACGACAAAATCCATCGCTGCATCCATTAATTACAGTACGGCTTCAGTTTATCATATAGTCGTTTGCACAATTTTCAAGTCCTGCTACTGATAAGCAATACTAAAAAACAATTTGACAAGTTGTTCAACATTCCTCATTTTAATGCAGTGGTGACTGCATGCTTTTTTGTGTAAAGGCTAGAATATTATGACGTTTTTCTCGTAATATGATTAATCTCATAATGTTACAATTTTATTCTCATAATAATATGACTTTAATCTCATAATATTATGAAATTATTCTCATAATATTATGACTTCATTTTTATACGACTTTATTGTCGTTATATTATGACTTTCTTCTTGTAACGTGTAGTTGCATTTTTTTTTATTTAACATCTTATTGCAGCATAAATTTCAACAGCTAAGTTGCTGAATTTACTTTTAAAGGGATCCCTGATTAGTTGTAACATTAGACTTTATTTGATAAACTAGTGCTGGGCGGTATACCATTTTGTACTGAAAACCGGTTTTTATTTTTGTTATGATATGACTTTTCTGAATACCGGTGTAAATAGCCTGAACACGTGCGGAACGTTTCGTCGCGGCCGCTGTTTCCCTGGGGACACGTTTCCTCGCAGCACCGCTAAGCGCATTAGCATGCTAACATTGTTGGAACAACTGGCTGCAGGTGGTGTGTTTCAGCTGCTTATATGGTCTGACATAAAAAAACATCCCGTTTTCACCATCGCTGAATAGTAAACACCTCTTCAATGATGTGCACGGTTAGATTTAACRTGCTACGTTATAATGGAGATGYTATTKCGTGGAGACTCTAGCGTGCTTCTATTGTGAAAAGCCCGGGGGGAAGTAGTTTTGTAGTGTAGCTGACTGAGTTGACTGGTGTGCAAAGTGAGTCGTCCTTTTAAGTTTTATTAACACGTAACGATATACCAGATATTGATTTTTCTCAACCCTTCACGATCTGACCTAAATGTATGATTACTGTCTACAACCAAAGAAGAAAAGACGTACAAGAGGAGGGAAACAGTGATACAGAGGTACAGTAAAAGAAAAAAGTCAATAAGCACAGTTTGTACATTTTATTATCAGCTGAGCTGTGGGGGAAAAAAATACCGTCAAATACAGTGGAACCGGTATAACTGTTGAAAATACCGTGATATACAATTTGGGTCATATCGCACAGCTCTATGATAAACTTTTTTACTTATGCAGCTACCTTTGTTATGACAGACTGTGTGTGATTTTTTAATAGCAAATGTTTATCTTAAAATATTTATGTTTATGATGCTGGATCATGTCATTTGTTATTATCAATCGTGCAAATTCCTGTCTTTGTGTGTTTGTTTCTCTGTTAGCAAAATATCTCATTGGTCATATTTTAACTATACTTTCGAAAGTCATCAATGGATGTACTTCTACAACTGATTAACTTTTGGAGTCAACCCAATTCAAGAYGGCCACTGCACATCAACCATAGCAAACTATAATAATATGGCTTAAATTTGGTGTGGTAGTAGCAGAGGGTAATAACTGGTAACTACACACTACAACTACCAGATAGGAATGCAATAAGCCATTGTGCTGCATAGAGGTATTTTTTAACCTCCCAGGTTTATCCTACAGAGAAAACAAACAAACAAATATACACAGACACACACAAGTGGCTTGCAAACCTGTTGCACAAGTGCTATATCAGCAAAATATTTCATCACAGACATTTTCTCCCATCTCACATGGGCAGATATGTTGCAACATACAGCCCTGCTGCAAATTACACTCAGCAAAATAAGACGAGAGATGAAGTCTAGCTCTGTCAACCCAAGTGATTTGATTAAACATCTAAAAACACAACAACACAAGGCTGGGACTATACAAAACCGAGCACGAGCTTCCCAACAATTTCACCTCTCACTAAAGAGCACTTTTGGATGAGACTATTGCTGTCCAGGCTTAGTTTGAGGAGTTMGCACAAAGAAATCAGCTACTCGGAATTTCAAATACATTTTTAAAGTAAAAGTAAGCAGTGTAATGGCTTTTAGTACTACTCTTTTCAGCAAGTACTCAAATGTGCTCGGTTTGAAAAATGTGGCTTTGGTGCATACCTAATTTTCAATTGGATGATTAGTTTAGTTAGATTAGTTAGTTCAAGGTAATTTCAAACATGTATTAAAGAAGCAACATGTGACAAAATAACAAATTAAAAACATATTTACCAATGTGTCTGGAGGCTGCACCAAGATTTGCATATTTAAAAAAAAAGGCAAATGAATTCTAAATRCACAGCTCACTTGTAACACAGTATGCCTCTTGAAGAACAGGGTGGTGATGGTTTGGTGTCTTTAATGCATTTGTGCCTTTGAATCCAGTGGCTAAAATCTCTCAAATTAGTTGTGGTTCCTTGCGCCTGGACAACGGGTGTCCAGAGTCACCCGCATGCCGGGCATTCCTCCACTGAAAGGACAGACGCACACACACACACACTGCTACACAAGTATTTGACAAAAACACAAAATGAAAGCAGAAATGGGCCCTGGCGACAACAGAGGGGTGAAAGAAAACACAGCAGAGAAAAGTCAGAGGAAGATATCAACAGATGGCTCTGTGTAAATTTACAGAGGAACAGAAAGCAAAACCTCCACTGAAGTCTTGCCAAAAACCTCATGACCGTTTTCTTACAAATACATATTGCCTCCTGATTGTTGACGAAATGAACCTGAGCAATAAACCACTTCTAGTTGTGTGTGTGCGTCATCGGCTGAATTAAATCCTGAATGAAAACAGCTTACTTCAGAGTCCAAAAAACCTGAGCACATGAGGCTTATTTTAAATTGGATCAATATTTAACAATGAAAATAACAATTTACTTTGGTTTTGAACCACAAACGCTATGATGTACCCATCAACTGATAGAATAATGTTTACTTACTCATTTTTATCTATACACACTTTTAATGAACACCACAATGTATAAACTTTTGAAAAAAAAAAARGAGAGGCAGCAAACAAATTCTCAAAAGGTTTCTACTAGGGTTGGATAAAAATAATAATTTAAATCGATCTTGGATCAATTTCATTTAAATTTGGATTTTGATTCATAGGGCATTAGATCAATATTTCCCCATGAAGTTAACCTCAGTAGTCTTGTGGGTGATGAAGCAGAGATACATTTTTGTGTCACTACTGGCTTTTCGTATGTTTACAACCGGTTAAGTGCTAATGTTAGCTTCCAACATCAAGCTGTTGGGGGCAATATAAAAGAAACTAAAAAAATCAGCAACATTACCAGTCAATTCTCTGTGAGACTTAAACATAACAGAGACCGTGGCAACTTTTGTTTGCAAAGATTTACATCCGTATGCCGTGGTGGAAATTAAAAGGCATCAAGTGGCTCCTTCAGGTACTCGAACAAAACAAAGGTATGTAAACATCTGACTAAAACTGGTATCTCTGTGATGTATAAGTGTGTGAAGGACAATATCAATCAAAATCGTTTAGTTTTGTTACCTCTATTATTATTTTTAAACTTTAAGAAACGTCTTAATGAAATCCACAGTGATTGAATGTTGTAGTTTAGGTTCCATCCTTTATAATAAGTTTTATTGAACGTTACAACAGAAGGTAACAAAAACACCTGAGCATGAGGCTCAGGTGCAATATTCATACAATACAATATACAATATTATCATACAATATTCATACGCTCAAAGTACTGGGCATAAGTTTAGAATATTAAACAGGGGTCGACATAACCATTGTTTAGGTTGTCCGAGACAAACTATTTTTGTTTCGGACAAACAGAACCTGCCTCCTGGTTGTCCGATGGACAACMAAGAAAAAAAAAGACCTAGATTAAAATTTTTCCGCTGCGGGTGTTCGTCATTGTAAAAATGAACGGGAGGGAAAAAAATTGTCAACGCTGTCTAGGGATTAAACTGACGGTTCTTTCACCCAATAAAGAGAGACAGAGTCAAAGTTTTACCCAATCAGAACAGACCAGGGCGGGTGCGTGCTGCCTT